>NC_091752.1:2608874-2728874 GCF_043380555.1 Nothobranchius furzeri
TAAAATCACAGAAAAAGAGAGATGCTCGGGTCGAGCAGGCTGCTTCATGCGCGTTCACGCTCAGGCATCGCCCGTAGCATTTGCTATCCGTAGCTTTAGCAGCAGAGAGAGAGGCAGTGCCACTTTGTCGCTGTTCCTAACGCCTAGTGACAAAGCTAGCTACATTTCTGAGGACCCTTAGCTACTTTCTGTAGAACTTTCTTCTAGATATTTCCTGCTAATTAGCAACAAAATAGCCATTTTCACTCCGAACCGTTCTTTGAACGTTGTTTCAGCTGCCATCAAGGGTATAAATGCTACAGATACAAAAGACGTCACTGGCGCTTTAGCTCACCTAGTAAGACGTCAGACTTTCGTGCAGAAGACCTGGGTTTGATTCTGGGTGTGAACATAGTTTATTTAGAGTTTCTTTTTTACATTAATGGTATTTTTTTTACAGTAAGACGCCCAAATTTTTATTTGAGACTCGCCGAACGGCATTGAATTCACAGATAAAAAAGATGTGGGTTCAACTTTCATTTTGGAACAATTTTTCAAGCAAGGGAAGGGAATGATCTGAGCATGCAGGAGGACTGACCCATCATAAACCTTTGTCGCTGTGCTGAAGAGAAAGCTACAGAACCACATTATTTAATTAATTAGCTGCATGTTCTCCTGTCCTCTATCCTCCGGGCCACACACACACACACACACACACACACACACACACACACACACACACACACACACACACACACACACACACACACTCACATGGGACTGTCTCAGCTGTTATTTTCGTTAAGGAGTGTGCACGTACAGCATGCACGCCTCGTGCATGAGCCTACTATTGAAGCTGCCGTTACGCTTTTGGCCTGAGGGGGCAATCGCGAGCATAAAAATTCTAAACTCCGTAAAGTCCCTTTAATAAAATGTTCAAGTTCATGAAAAGCATCATCACAAAAACAAATCATGGTCTCAATAAAATAAATGTTCCATTTGCAAACTGTCTATGAGAGGCAGTTCTGTTGGCATGGCAGTCACAGCCCCAGCAGGAGGTCGATTACTCTCTGCGTCATGGATATGATCATCTTTGTGGGTCACTTAAAATTAAACAGTTATTTTTGAGAGGAAAAGATTATTAAACTGTTACTTATCTTGCTGATGTGGCTGTTATAATGATCAGATAAGCATACATGCAGGTAAATGTACAAGAAATACACTAGCAGGTGATTTTAGAACACGTTTAATTAGAGGAAATGAACAAGAAAAAGTTCATCTTTCTAATATTTGGCTTCAAGTCTAATGAAAGTTGCATCTCAGGATAATATTTTCCAGTCCAACTGTGCAGAATAATTTCCGCTGTCCTTATGCACGATGTGATCCATATGTTCCTTTCTCGTTTTACATCCAGTTTTACTACGGCAGAGACCACAAAGCTAGTTCTGAGCAACAATACCAGCCGTAAAGACAGCGCCGCCTCGCTCCGTGACTCTCTCCCTCACGTGGCCATTGTTCAGGTTCACACACGGGCGCACTCAAGCATGAAAGAAGAGACTAGCGTCTCCTAAGTTTAGCAAGTAAACACAAAAAAGATTAGGCTTTTTACACCTTGTAGAAGCAAATCATTCACCCAAACAGAGGGGGAAAGAGCCAAGCGTAATCACTGCATATGCATCTCTCACTGTGCAGCGTTGGCTTCCTCGCATAAGCACGTCAGAGGCTTGGTCCACGTCCAGCTCGGTTCAAACAGCAGCTATTAAGGAAGTGCTTGGCACATAAAACATTTGCAGAGCAAGAACAACATTAATGTTTAAACCAGCAGTGTACAAAACACCAAGTCTAAATATAAAACCCAGCTCCCACTGGATGGTTGATTTAAAGAAGACCACAGAAGTCCCAATTAGCCTGAATTCCTCTGAAAGAACTCTCGGTGTCAGTTTCAGTCTCAGTCAAAAACGTGTGTCTGGCGGGATGCTTTCATTCTGAAAGCACGAGGAGCTTTAAAGCAGGTGTCGCTTCAAGACTCTTGTTTACTGAACCCCTTCATCATAATTAGAGATTAAAGTCTGAAAACTTCCTTGAAACGAGTTTGTTTAAAAAGACGGCCCTTCATCGTAGGGCTGAACGATTTTGGAAAATAATAATATTGCGATTTAATTCACAATTATTTTCTCAAGAGGCTTTTCTCATTTTTCAACTAACGGAAGCAAAAAAACAGATCTATGTAACTTGTACTGAATATAAACAAGTTTATGTATCTACATTTATCAACAAGTTTATTTGTCTACACATACATGAACACTCACAAGTAAAGACGACATCTTGTATTTGAAGGTGCAATGCTTTGCAGCCAGGAGCACATCCCTTGAAGGAGAATAGGTGCTAGCATCAACTGTGAAATTGTACTTGCAGGAAAGAAGTGTGTCCCGTTTATTGAAGTCTTTTGTGTTGAGAGTTTTTGACGTCTTGTCCATGCAGAGCTTCCGTAGTTCAGTTACGTTCACAGCTGCTAGCAGTGTTGCCAACTCAGCGACTTTGTCGCTGTTCCTAGCGACTTTTTGAACTCCCTGAACGACTTTTTTTCCAAATAGCGCCTAGCGACAAACCTAGCGACATTTCTCAGGACCCGTTGCTACTTTCTGTAGAACTTTCTTGTAGGTCGCCCCTACAGATTAGCAACAAAGAAAGGAAAAGAGAACGATAATCTGCACATGTGCACGAGGACTGACCAATCATAAACCGTTTTCGGCCGGGCCGATTCGCCGAAGACAAAGGTACAGCTGCAGAGCTGGAGACCGCCGATTTACGTCTGCTGCTGCTGCCGGCTCACGCTTCTACTAGAGACGGCGCGGGCGTCAACCTGCCATCTCTGGTTCTGCAGCCGTCAGACACTTTGGTTTTTTCTGCATTTGGCAAATAAAGTCATCGGGAGTTTCAACTACCGTCCCGTTTACAAACGCAGCTCTGTGGCTCATCTGAATTTCCTTCAGTGACACAGGGATGGTTATACCATGAGACACCCGCTCCCTTTTGCTCGGTGCGCCGTTATTATCACGATGGAGAGAACACACAACAGAGAAGTTGAGAAACTATGAGGTGTAAAAAAAACAGCTCTTTAGGAAAATGTCTGTGAGAATGAGGAGAGCAGGAGGTCTGAGTTATATCCTACAACAGAACTGTTTGGATCACCACACCATATCTGTTTTAATGCCACTTTATTGGTAGTTTTGGAATTTATTGTACATATCAAAGCAACTTGAGCCATTTTAATCATACTAATTAATAACTTTAACACATAACATAGTCTTTGTTATTTTCCTCCCTTTTAGTCCTATACATTATATATATATATATATATATATATATATATATATATATATATATATATATATGTACTAGATGCTATGGGGAAAATGAACGCCAATGTGGCGTGATGACGTCATCGATATGTAAATTAGCACGTGACGCCATCTGGCGACATCTAGCGACTTTTGGGGGGAACTTCAGCTACTTTCAGTCAAAAACAGTTTGCATAGAGTCCTGCACGGGCCTAAAATCTGAGCCCGTGTCCGGCCCGGCCCGAGGGGGTGGAGCCCCAGCCCGACCCGGCCCGAAAAGGTTTTCAGGATTCTCTGGCCCGACCCGAGCCCAAGCCCCACTTTTTTTTAACCAACTAAATGAAAACAAAGTGCGTCAATCCTGACCAATGTGTTAAAAGACGTGCAGGATCCGATCAATTTGTTTTTCCCTCGTTTACTATCACGGAGATGACGGCGCACTGGCTCTGGTGTTAATCAAGTTAAATTACATCTCTTTCCAACAATTTTCACAAGAAAACAGAACAGTTGAAAGCAGGGCTTGTGTTGAACGGATAGTTCCCGTATTTGACCGTTTATTTTGACGGAGAAAGAATAGAAAGAATTACCCCGACGCATGCAGACGAACTGACATTTTATTCTACGCAAATCGCAGATGTAGCTAAATCACCCAAGAAAAGATTCCCATCTGAACATCTGAGCTGGACACTGCTCAGCGCAGCTCGCTGTCAGCGTGTACTACATAAGGTCCACAGTGAGCTGAAGATGTGGAGAGGGGCTTGGAGCGTGTCGCAGAACCAGAGCGCATGCGGGAAGATTCCTCCCACTGAAGCGAGTGTTTTCCAAACCCTGTCGGTCAGAGAGACTTGTCACTTAGAAAATGTTCCCTGATTATGAAACTTTGGCTGAATAGTGCTTGTTCCTGTCTCCAATGTGGCGACGCATCCAGGAGCCGTCTGAGGAGAATCCCAGAATCTCACATCCTCTTCAGCTCAGAAAGCGCCGATATGATTACGCACAAGCGTGACGCGTCAACCCGGTCTCACAGTAAGACCAGGTTGGACCTGTTCAGGTTTATGCAGACAATCTTTACATAGAATTGACTTACAGATATGAAATTAATCCAGTAAAATATAAAGCTTTTTATTTAAATATCCATTAATTATTTTACAAGCACAGAGAGCCGCATCAGATTCAGATCAGCGGGAAGATTCCTCTGAATGAATTCAGTCGGAGGAATCTTCCCGCATGCGCTCTGGTTCTGCGACGCGCTCCAAGCCCCTCTCCACATCTTCAGCTCGCTGTGGACCTTATGTAGTACACGCTGACAGCGAGCTGCGCTGAGCGGTGTCCAGCTCAGATGTGCAGATGGGAATCTTTTCTTGAGTGATTTAGCTACATCTGCGATTTGCGTAGAATAAAATGTCAGTTCGTCTGCATGCGTCAGGGTAATTCTTTCTATTCTTTCTCCGTCAAAATAAACGGTCAAATACGGGAACTATCCGGTCAACACAAGCCCTGCTTTTAACTGCTCTGTTTTCTTGTGAAAATAGTTGCAAAGAGATATAATTTAACTTGATTAACACCAGAGCCAGGCGCACCGCGCCGTTGTCTCCGTCACTGTAAATGAGGGAAAAACAAAATGATCGGATCCTTTTCTGACCTTCCCCACCTACAAAGTTTAATTACAACAATCAAACGTGACAGAGCCTGGATTTGTATTCTGAACAGTCTAAACATGTTTTAAAAAGAAACGTATGACAAAAGTGGCACCTGCTCAGTAAAACCACCAACAGGGTGAAAAATATCAAAATATTGTAGCAGAGACGGGACACAGCTTCTGGATCCACTTTATATAAATCATTTTATTGATTATCGTCTTATGAAAGATAGCTTTGACGTACACGAGCGACTGGTACTGGCTGCTATCACCTGTTGTGAGCAGCTCTCTGCTGTCTGAGGGTAGGCCCCGCCCACAATGCCGCAGCTGCTGTGGCTCCCAGTGTTTTCTTTACTGTGGGAAACGGGTAATAATGGCTCTTTGATGGGAACAGGTTGCCGACCCCTGGTTTAAGTGTTTCAAATTTTTTTAATGAATTCGATTAAAAATAAAGGCGCCTGTCCCGGCCCGTGTCCGAGGTAATTGCACAGTCGTTGGCCCGAAGCCCGGCCGTCGGGCCGAGCCGACCCGAGGGCCTAGGGCTTCAGTGCAGGGCTTTGCAACACCGGCTGCTAGCCAAAACTCAGTGGAGTCTAGGTACAGTTTTCTAGCTTTACTAAAATATCTGTCTGTACTTATTTGATTAATGGCAGTTTTTACTTTTTATTAGACTCCAAAGGTAAAAATTTGGCACGTTCCTCATTCGTAATTTGTAAGAATCTATTTGGCGATATTAGCATTAGCATCCCTATGGGGTTTTCAATGTATATTAGCACTGTGCTAACCACTCGCTGCCAGTCAAACCTTTGCGATTAGAAAATCTCCTTTTGTCACGTCACAATTTAATTGCATATGCAATTAATCGTTCAGCCCTACTCCATTGCTTGTGTGTAACTAAGTCTTAATATTCATAGGAAGCTTCTCCCCTTTGTCAACTGGTAGGATGTGCAAATGCTAATGAACGGATTCAGCTAGTCAGCCCTCTTTTTTAATAGTAGAACAAGTAATTGACCACTGGCTAAGCCTTTCAGCACTTTGAAGTTTCAATAAATGAGAAATTAAAGGCCTTAAAGATACATGATGGTGGATGAAGAGAGCCCCCGTCACCATTACCAGTTTTACTCCAATGGAAATAAAGCAAGATGGTCCGATCAGAGGTAAAAGGTGATAACGTCGTTTTTTGAACACAGGCATGGAAGCTTTCCGCGTAAGAAAAGCATTTGTTCATGAGTGCTCTGGAGTTCACCAGAGCAGCACAGCGAGGTCTACACTTTTCACTCCAGCCAAAAGGACTAGAAGAAGGGGGTGGGGCAGAAAATGACCGGATTACAAGTTTTGTTCATTAATGGTAAATGGCCTGTAAGTGGATAGCACCTTACCGGTTCTAAAACCCGAAACACATTTCCCAACACAAACAGTCCTTCACCCATGCACACACATTCATACGCTGGTAGCAATTAGCTACGTTGTAGCCACAGCTGCCCTGGGGCGCACTGACAACAGAACCAAGGCTGCCCAACACTAGCACCACCAGTCCTTCCGACCACCACCTGCAGGCAGTGGGTTAAGAGTCTTGCTCAAGGACACAACAACAGAGACAGACTGATTGGGAAGCGATCCCACAACCCTCCAGTTGTGAGACGGACACTTATCTCCTCTGCCACAGTCGTCCCATATTCATGATATGCAAACATCTCTCCTCTGATTGGCTAACAGCATCACAACTCCTCCGCTGCTTTCATTCGCCCTTCTTTCTTGGGTAAAAAAAAATGCAACATCGACGTTTAAACTCCACAATTAAGAATGGCCCAAGCGTGTTCCATGCTGTGGAGTTGCTATTGCTAATGGTTAGCTTCTACTAGCCAAGATGTGCTCTCCTGGTCGCTAAATCAACACGGCTTTTCATGGTCGCAACCCAAGGTGGGCAATGCCATGATTACTGATTTAAAAAGAGCCTGGCTCACTCTAACCCGATTATATTTCTTTCTGTGGCTAATGGGAGCTACAGGGGTTGGAGAGCATTCACGTTCAGCATGCAAATGCAGCTCTGAGTGCCTGAACGTAACTCAAAACGAACAAGCATTCCCTGTTTTCTCAGTGACAAACGATGTGAAACTAAGAACAGAAACAGTTAAGCAAGTAGGATCAATGTGCTCATCTTAAAATGACTGCTGTTATGATTTTGACTCAAGAACCGGACTAGAACAGGTCATGGCTTACTCACCCCTTGCTCATCCAGTTTGAGGAGCTGCTCTGGGACTTTGGGAGAGTTGATGGCTTGTCTCAGACACTGGATGTTGAGCTCTGGGATGACATACTCCAGCACCTCCTTCAGCGGCAGGCCACGGGTAGTTCCATGCCTTGCTGTTGATGGAATTGCATCCTCCAGGATGGCTCCACGGAGGGTGGTCAGCTGATAGGAAAGAGTCATTACATGGTGTCATATACAGTCATAGTGTTACACCACAGGTCTGGATATACTCCTACATGTGCTGCTGTATTTTTAGGCAAACTGCTCCATTACGACACTTCTAGCCTGCATTAGGAGCTCAAGCATTAAATAATTAACACAAGCTAACTGAACACCACAGGTTAAGTGTTCTTTTCACTAATGAACCCATTAATGTCCCACGAGAAACAAGATAAAAGCTCTACAACTTTGTACTCCATCAACCCAGGCTGATGTTTGGAGCATCAAAGGCATGTTTACACCCATAAATCCCGTTTCCATCCACACAGCCGGCGGACACAAGTGTCCGCAGCCAATGGCCATCTGACAGAGGCTTTCTGAAAAGTAGATTACTTAACAGACTTAGTGAGGAAGATAGAGAGTGAAAGAGGCAACGGGACGGAGAGACTAGAGAGGGCACTGAGGCTAAGTGATGGGAATTAACACAAACAGACGCCCCAGCGGTTGGGAAGTTAAAACACTGTCTGTGTGCGACTCGCATGGCGACAGTGACCCAGATATGCTGTGCATCGTGGGAGTGGTGCTTCAAACCAAGAATGGCGCTGGATATCAATGGCATTTCCCTTCCTGACGCATCTGTTGTGTCTGAATTATTCAGTGTACGAGACCCAACCAGCATCAATCAAGGAAAGCTCTCAGAACACCAGGGAAACTCGGACTATGAGTCTCAGTTTCCCCCCCCCTTTTTTTTTTTGTTTGGAGGGGCGGGGGATTAATAGTGTTGTGTGTGTAAATGTGTGCATGCACCTGGGTGTGTGAGACAAAGAGAAAGTGAGGGCGATCACACCAACTCTGATAGACAGCTTCAGCGTTTGCATGACTGGCTTGAACGGGTGGACACGGTAGGGTGCTCAAAGCACATTTACTAAGACTGCTTGGGTGAGCCTTGAGCCGAATGGCCTTAAAATACTGAACGCAATACGGGAAATATGAATTATCTATGCTCTTGCTGGTAAAAAGGGAAAAAACCTTAAACCGACATGCATCAAGCTAATGCTGATGATGAGCGACGGTGTGGCGGCATCTTTGATTCTTTGGTCGTGCATGCTTTTCTCTCTCACACAGATCCGCTCGGTTCACTTTGAACAAGCTGTGAAAAGAGTTTGTAGTTACCTGACTGGTTCTGAAGGTGACCCGATAGTTGAACTGCATCCCGTCTTTCTCCTTTCCATCGTCCAGCCTCTCTCTGCGGATGCTCACTGCCACAGGTCCCAGATTGTCATCTACCCCAAAATAGTTTTGGTGCTCTGCAGGTAAAACAGGAAAGAGATGCATTTCTGGATTTTCACTAACGCTTTTATTATAACCTGTATTTTTATTGAGTCTTTCATTTTACACACAAAAACATCAATAAAAGTCGTAATGATTGTTTCAACGAATTAGCTCTTGTATGAATTTGAGTCGTTGTCTGTGGAAAAAAGCTCTCACGCTCTTGTTTCAGGAAGTAAACGTTTGTCGGAGGAGCGGAAGCAGAGGAAAATGACAGGATTATGAGAATTATACATTAATATTCATGATATGCAAATGTATCGCCTCTGATTGGCCAACAGCAACATTACTCTTCCGCTGCTACTGTTCACTTGTCTTTCTTAGGTAAAAAGTGGAATCTTTATGTTTTATCCCCAAAAATAACAGAAGCCTGAACATGTTCCGCCACGTTGTGGTGCTGCTAATGCTAATGGTTAGCTTCTACTAGTTGAGATGTGCTCTGCTTTCTCCTCACAGCACCGAACCAACAACCTTCTGCAGTCACAAGGCCAGGTGGGTGAGTGTGGCATAGACCTATGTGGTTTTTTCTGACCAGAGCGGTTCTCCGTCCATTTTCTTTCTGTGGCTAATTCAGGCAACTGGGTTAAAAGACCGCTTTCATGTTCTTCATTCATGAAACTCAGAGCAACTTTACTGCAAAAAGACTTTAAAATGGGCTAAAAATGAAGGAATGTTTGCCAGTCAGCCAGATCCATCAGCAGGATGCTTGTTTACATCACTGACTGTGGCGCCGAGGGCACTTGTCAGGATATCCCTCATGCGCTCCGGAGAAAAAGTGATACTGAGGAGGCCGATGTCCAGTGCAGACCCAAGTGCAAGCCTGTGTAATGGACTTGCTACATTGCACAGACTAAACCACACCACTCGTTATAGATAGTATTAGGGCTGCAGAGTAACTGCTAAAAAGACTCATTTTTACACTCACATGTATATAAAATGTTAAAAATTAAGACAGACCTGAAAGTTTGGACTGAAATGACCCAGATCCTTCACACAAACCTCTACGCCACAGGTGTCAAACTCCGGTCCTCGAGGACCGCTATCCCACATGTTTTAGTGTTCTCCCTGTTTCAAAACACCTAATTTCATTCAGCAGGTGATTAACAGGCTTCTTGAGAGCCTGATGAGCTGCTGCACAGGTAATCAACTGTGTTGGAACAGGGAAAGAACAAAAATATGCAGGATACCGGCCCTCGAGGACCGGAGTTTGACACCTCTGCTCTACGCCTTTTGAAATGCCAATAACGATACAGAACCTGTTCTGTATTTTTGGCATTAATTATGGATTTGTATCTTTAATAGTACATTTGGTTAAAGTATGTCATGTTTCTGAAGCAGTGCATTAATCATTCTGACAAACGCACAAATGAATAATTGTAGACGGACTTTTCTTCCTTTTTAAAAGACCTGTTGAGGTTTCCTTGCTGCATCCAAGCCCAGGACAAAGCGGATACATGGTATGTACAAACCACACAGCCCACAGATGGTCTCTTTTGTTTTTAAGGGTTTTTCTGCCCTAATGGTGGTCATAACTCTGGATTCTGAAATGTGGGTGGCACAGGGTTGAAGTGGGTTGTGGCTTTTAACCTCATAGCTTAATGTAGCTTTTTGCAGAAAAACGTGCCTTTCTTCATGAATTTGTGCACTTCTAGAGGTCCATTTGTTCCTGTTGAGTTTTGTGCTCTGATGCACTGTTTATGTGTACTTGGGGCAGCAGAAGCTCAGCAGGCTGAGCGGGTTGTCCAGTAATCGGAAGGTTGCAGGTTCGATCCCGGCTCTGGACAGAGAATTCTGCTGTTGTGTCCTTGGGCAAGACACTTAACCCACGTTGCCTGCTGGTGGTGGTCGGAGGGACCGGTGGCGCCTGTGCTCGGCAGCCTCGCCTCCGTCAGTGCGCCCCAGGGCAGCTGTGGCTACATTGTAGCTCATCACCACCAGTGTATGAATGTGTGTGTGAATGGATGAATGATGCACTGTAGTGTAAAGCGCTTTGGAGTCCTTACTCTGAGAGGCGCTATACAAGTGCGGGTCATTTATCATTACCATTTATGTGTATATTGTACAGATGCTTTTATTTATAAGGGGAACAGGACAGGAAACGATGTGTGTTGATGTAACAACCGATCGATACTCTCTGTATTGAACTTTGACCTTTGGGGTTATCCAGTAAAAGGGGAGGCAAGTGTAATACCCAACGCCGACGAGCCAACAACCAGTTGTTGTGTGACAGGTCTCATCACTCGCATCGGAAAGACTGATTACGAGATTGCTTTTTAGCTCTAACCCCAGATCATTATCCACTGGATCTACCTACTCCGCTCCACAGCTCCCACAGATCAAACTGGCCGTAGTTCTGCACGTGTCCACGCCTCACTACAGGGGTTCTGTGGAATACAGATGGCATGTCCAGAGGGCAACGCGCCTCTCGGTCACAGGCAGCTAGAGCAGCTCAGCCCTCCCTTGACCCTGGACTAGATTAAGCAGGTATAGCTGATGGACTGGATTATTAGATGAACTTGCCAAGCAATTTTTTATGTAAAATTTGTAAAAAAAAAAAAAAAAAAAAAATCTAAATTACGAATCAGGCCTCAAAAGATTACGCGCTGAACATCCATTAATTTAACGACAGGTTATGTAAACACTGGCAAGCGTCAAACCTCATTCATTTAACAACCTCTACAAACTCCAAAATCTAGTTTTCAGTTAAGAGCCGCAATTTAAACATTTAGCTGCGAATGTCAACCTGTGTAGGTTGTGCCGTATACGTCTAAGTGGAGCTTCGCACACTCGGCACAGCGTCTTAATCAAACATTCTCTAATCCAGGCTAAAGCGGAGGAGGTAGACCCGGATTCAACAGACAACCAAACAAAAGCCTCGGTCGGAGCCTGTGGTGCTGACGTTCGCAGACGGTGCAGCTGAAGTGTAAATTTTGCATTCTGCTGTGTGGCCCGTAAGCGTGTAAAAAAGTTTGTTTCCGTCACCGTCCGTGTCACAGGTCTTGACAAGAATCTGCATGCATAAAAAATGAACTGCAGAGAGGCAAAGCTGTTTTAACTGAAGGATGCTTGGGTAGTCAGATAAACTGGATCAAAGAGAAAGTTCAAATCATGTTTGGAGAGTTTTAAAACATGTCACTGGTGCTCGTCTCAGTTTGGAAAAGGCTGCAAAATGGATTAGTCAGGCAATGCAGTCCAGGGGTTTCATTTCCGGACCCTAAACAATACATACAGGTTTTAATATCACGCTTTACTGCTGATTTCTGTGAAAATCCAAGTATGCAATCAGTTTTCGGCAGGGGCTAATGAAAAAAAAAAAAAAAACAAAGCCTTTTAGGAGAATGGCTGCTGGAGCTGACATGGTATCTGCAGGTTTAAGGGAGCCACATTTAAGACTTTTTAAGACCTTTTTTAAGGCCACTTTGACCAAATTTAAGCTATTTTTTTAATTAAATTTAATCTATAATTTCCAGCTATTGCCTGGAACCGGTGCTAACCACGTCACGAACGTGGGATTAGCCATCCAGTTACCATTAAACTTGCACTTCCCCATGGCGCAAGCTCCCGCTAGCTTAACCAGCTAATGTGCTCATCTAAAAATAGCCCCCTTTCACAACCAACTGAATGTGTACGGTTCCGCTAACGCCAACATCGTACACAGAAAATGCTGAAGACTAACTAGAAATTCTTGTTCATTGGGTCTTTGGTAATTTAAGACCTTTGGAAACCGTATTTAAGGATTATTTGTAATTTTTAAGGATTTTTAAGGCCTTAAATTTAGAAAAGCAAATTTAAGACTTTTTAAGATTTTTTAAGGACCCATAAGATCAAAGTTCATCTAAGGCTGATAAAGCTCACCATAAAGTGTTGACACACGGTCGTGTTTGCATGCACGTGCAGGCGATGACAAGCTTGTCTATTCAATGAAGCACCTCATGGAAATAGAGCAAGAGCAATTTTCATTTAATTTGCGAGAAGTCTGTTTTATGGAAACCTATAATTTATTTAAAACCAACAAAAAGGTAAAATGATGTGTTGCATTCGTTGCCCCGGAAAACAGAGTTTAAACAGCTACACGTGTTTTAGGATGAGCACCGAGTGAAGAAAGATGTTCCTGTGATTGCACACAAGAGTGAGATCAAAGGTACATTAAAACACGCCAGTCTGAGCACCAGAGCGTCAGGCGGACGGGCGTGAAAGGTAAAGCAGCTGTCTTCTGGTGGGTAATTCAATCTGCTGAGAGCAGTAAGCACCGACAGCGAGTAAAACAGATACGTGTAAGGTGGTGATGGGTCTGGGTCACCGTGGTATTCTCAGTGTCAGCTACATAGGTGTTTTAATGAGGAGAACGAGGACCTTGGCGTAGTTCTGCTGACCCTAAAGCTTCATTCGAGGAGCCTTCACACCCCAGTAGTCCCCACGGGGAACAGCTGCAGCACGCCCTCTCATTCACCTCTCTCTTTGCACATGACTGATTGCAGTTCTGTTGCAGAAGGCGTTGCTGAAACCTCGGGGAGGACACAACCACTCCTCGCTTATGGAAGCGTAACAAAAACCTCTGTAGCCAACGCAGGCCCTTGCTATTGCTCTGGATATTTAAATGATGTGGTTTGACATAAATGACTGGGTCACAAAGATATGTGACACTACAAGTGGAAATTCTGCTCAAAGGATATTGCATGGAGTCACGCCTCAATCAAATTAATTAGACCTGAAGAAAAGGTTAAGGATCCTCAGAGAGCCACCCAAATCTACTATAATCTACGTATGTACAGTAATCCCTCGCTACTTCGCGGTTCGTTCATCGCGGATTCGCGGATTTTTTCTTTGGAGCATTTTTCAGGGGGAATTCGCAGATTTGCGGTATTTTTCACAGATTCGCGGTATTTTTCTATGCGAAATATCAAGAAATTCTTGTTTTTTTTCATCAATTCCATCATAAAATGCACTTTTTGTAATAAAACTAAAAAAAACAAGTAAAAAAAATTTTTTTTTCTTGAGTTTTACCCACAAAAAGAGAATGTGATCATACGATAATTCAAAAGGGAGCGTGGTTTCACGGACGCGGAAGTGATAGCGTCGGTGAAACGCCGGCTGATCTAGGAAACCCCCGAGCGTTGGATCGTCAACGAAGTGACACGGAAATGCTGGGCTTTCCAGAAGTAAGTAAGATAACTTACTATGAGCTGATAGTTCATTGGATTGATCGGTAGGTTGGAAACTCATGAATCTGAAGAAATGATGACTGAGTGGTGAGCTGGAAAGGCGACTTCCGTTTATAGCCGCGGTTTGTGACGTAGGTGCGACGTGGAGGGAATCCCCGCGAGGGGCATGCTGGGAGTCCCTACTTCGCGGATTTTCACCTATCGCGGCCAGGTCTGGAACGCATCTACCGCGATAAACAAGGGATTACTGTAAGCTCAAAAACGACACGTTCATCACTAGTGTCACCTACCTCTCCCGTAGAAGTATTTGTGGTAGTAGTATGCTCCAAGATCAATGTGCTCAATGATGTAGCGTTTGACCTTCTCCCTGTGGATAGGCTGATTTTCCCGAGGCACCTCCAGTACAGAGACTCCTGCGTTGGTGCAGTGGGAACTAAGAGATGACTCAAAGGAGCAGCTCTCCGATATGCCACTGTAGTTGGTGCTGTTGACTCTGGAGAGGGAGATCTTCCTCTCGCCCTCACCACCGATCTCGTTACGAAAGTGCGAACAGCTCAAGACCATGTTGTTGCTCTTTCCATCCCCATCATCTGCGTCCAGGTTCTCCTTCGGGTTCAAGTCTTCTCTGCTTCCAAGCGGAGACTCAAACATGGAAGGATTTCCACTGTTGCAACATGGTGCTCCAACATCTGCCCCAGATCCAGACAGGCCCCCAGGTCCCACTCCAGGTAGTCCGCTGGTCCCAGGCCCTATTCCAGCTGAGGCAGCTGAAGCCCCAGTGGTGGTATTCTTTCTCTGGCTCAGGTTAGCTCTGCTTGCGACTGCTTCGCTGATGTTAAAAAGCACACTCTGGACGTCATAGTGAGCAAAACATTTCTGAAAGCTAAGTGGCCGGCGGTCGTCCTCTAAAGAGAGTCTCAAAGCATCACTCTCGCTTTTAATGGTCCTCAGTTTCCTGAACAGAGACGTTTCGGTTGACTCTGATTTAAGACGTCTCATAAAAGATTTTTCCCGTTCCCGACTGTAGAGGACAGAACTATCTATGTAGTCATAGCCTGGAATGTGGACTATCTCACCCCTGGCAATTTGTGCTGCTGTCTGCAAGCTTGGAGACAAGGAGGCTTCACAGCGTAGCAACTCTGGAAAACCCAGAGGCGGAATGCTACGATGGTCCAGGCTCTCCACCCTGTATCCCCTTAGCATGGTGAAGAAACCCTCTCCAGTAAGGCCCTGACGGTCGATGGATGATGTGCTGCCATACTCGCGGTGTAGAGACGCTCCCGTGTTTGGATTGACAGCATTCTGGTCCATTATATCCTCAGAGTCAATGTCACTTATGGTGACATCGCTGTTGCTACGTTGACGGATAGGGTGGAGACCCTTCAATGGGGATTGGCTGAGAAGGTCACTCAGAGAGTATTTGTCAGTGTAATCCACTTCCACACAAACTTCCTCCCCTTGCTCTAATAATTCCACAGTATGCTCCTGCTGTCCATTCTGAAAGATCGGTATCACGCTCTGGTAGTTTGGCGAAGGTCGTCCATCCCATCCATCTTTCCTCGGTGGCCACTCGGTCACCCTTGCCCTAACACCCATTTTAGGCATGGCTGGAGTACCATTTGTTTTACCTGCACCGTCAGATTTCCCCGGAATGCTTGAGGCGGGTGGTCCCATGTTTCCATTCAAGGCCTTGAGTTTCCTGCTGAATAGCTCCTCTGACTGCATGGCTCTGGAGTATTCTTCTGAGCCGCCCACAATTCCCACAAGGGTTGATTTGTTATCTGTCACAGGGCTCAAAATACTCATATCCTGCTGGCAGATTTGTTGGAGAGCAGACCTTCGGGAAGTGTCTTCATCACATCATGTGACTTGCTCACTTGTAAGAGGAGAAGGATCCTTTTCCCGGAGTCAAACAAGCACCCGTCGTCATAACTCATAGAGGACGGGTGGCATCACCATCGACAAACACCATTTGGATGTCAAGGACAAGGGTCCGAGGAGCACTGAGGCGCAGCGGTCCTTTCTCACAGCATGCCACCGGTGCAGAAAGACAGCTGGACAAGCTGGATCTGCAATACAGAAAGAAAAAAAACTGCTTAGTGTGCAGAAAGTTCTAAAATGCTGCAACATTTTAATTTTACACACAGAAACAGTCCTATCGCAGGAACGGAACATTCAGTTTAGCAGCTAAAAATGACTCAAACCGTTATCGTGTGTCCAGTTTTCATGATGCAGCATATTTCATTTACGAGCAATGCAGATTACATTCCCTAATATGGTAAATTAGTTGGTTTGTGTGAAGAAGGTTCCTTTATGGGGTTTTAAACAAGATGAAATATATTTTTCTTGAGAGTTTCCAGCCAGCAGTGAACAGATGTGAAGCAAATTACATTAACAAGAGGCAGATGTTCAAACAAATGTTTGCTTGTACCACTATCTGATCCAACCCCTTACAGAATCACAGAGCTTGTAGATTATAATCCAGGAATTTGTCTGATACAGTTGGCTGGAAGGAAATAGATTCTCTATACTTGTGTTACCTAATCCTGGTCTTTGAGGCCACTAGCCTGCATGTTTTTGATGTTTCTCTGCAGCAACAGACCAGATTTAGCTGAACGGGATGTTAACAGGCTTCTAAGAACCAGAGGGCATACCGAAAAGACAGTTCAACCACTAAATCAGGTCTAAAAGACTCCCAACGTGCAGAAAAGAGGCCCTCGTTGAGGAAATCTGGATCATTACAGTCAGGCTAAAACCCACTTACTGATCCGTTTACCCACTAATATAGCTAAAGAAGATGTTATGTGTAGTGAAATGTTGTGAATCAGAGGTACTAAGCAGACCAAAGCCTGGTATCAGTGGTTTGACGCATTAAGCTGTACATCTGAGGGCAGAGAGGCGTAAACTTTGGTTTGACTGTCTTCAGTCCATCTTAGAAGACACACCATGCTGGGAAATCGGCATATTGCTGCCGCCACGGTGTGTCTTATGAACGCGCCGTGGCGGCATGGCGTTGCGTGAATTTTGCGGCATTCGTGCCGCCACGCTTGGTAGTGATATCGCCACAACGCCAGACTTGCGAATGCTTCTTACTTCTTGCCGCAACAGAGGGAGTTGCTATGATCATGTGGAGAGCTACTGCCAAGGTTCGGCCGATAGCTCTATTGAAAATGAAAGTAAACACGTGCCGTAAGTTTCACTTTTGTAAACAGGACAAGCTGAGATGATAAACTGGACCGATGTAGAGCTCCACGGTCTTCTCTCCGTTAGAGCTGGAGAGCAGATCACCAGAGACTGCACGGGGACTGTGGAGGACAGACACCTGTAGGAGCGGCTCGTCAAAAAAACTTAACGTGCGGGCCTTCGATCGCAATAAAAAGCAAGTTACGTCGAAGATAAACGGAAGTCCGTGGCAGCGCAGAGTCCATGCCACCATAGCCCCTTTATACCGCCCTTGTGTAATCTTTTGTGTACAGGTTGTGCCACATTACCGCCACAGTCTGGCCAGTTATAAACAATAGGGATGTGTATTGGTGAAATTCTGGCAATACGATATGCATCACAATACGGGGGAGACGATACAATATACCACGATATATCGCGATACATTCAGCCAGACAATAGCAGCAATTTTTTTAGACTGAATTTATTGTAGGAAATTTCAATTAACTGCCCAAACTGATACTTAACATGTTTATCGTGATGTATCTGAACCATAATAATCCAATAGTGGAAACAAAGCCCACTGCACACTGCTGCCAACTAGAAGTCGGCGTTTGAATTGCACCAAAGGAAATGAAAATACACAAATGTTTGCATGTGAATTCTTCCCAAAATTCGATACACAGCTTTTGAATATCGATATAATATTGCAGGAAACAATATCACAATATATTGCCATATCGATATTTTCTTACATCCCTAATAAACAACATAAAGCTCCCTGATGCCGGCTCGGCTTTGCGGCAAATTGGCGGCACTGTTTTGTCAAAGAGTACAAAGCGGTTTTGTTCCTCTTGCCTGTCCAATCATTAAGATTAATGCTGAATTCATTATTGTCCATTAGTAAGTCATGTCTCTGCACAACAGCTATGTGCAGATTGTTATGCAGTAAAGCACAAGACAGACTGGTTTTGTTGGTAAAATCTGACACCGACTGTGTGGTAAAGAAGAAAACAAAGCATTTAGCACGAACTGAAACAAAACGGCAAGACAAAAACTGCTAATTTGTAGAAATCAAGCAGGTTTCTTTAATTGATCTTGCAACATGTTCCCGTAGATCTACGGGGATTGCATAAGTGAGGTGTACCATAGCATCTCATTAAACACTGAAGCATGGCACGTCACAGCACACTACCCTGCAAAACACTGGCTGACTGGGAGTCCTCCCCACTGACCTAAATGCTTTTTTCTTGTTCTTTTGGGTTGATGAGAGCCAAATTTTTTTTCTAGTGCTGCATTTATGCGAAAGCCCCATGAGCCATCAAGTAATCCCATCACATCACAGTGAACATGGCACTAAAGCTCCAGTATTTGCTTCAGTGAAGATAAGAAGCTCGGCTAAAGCTACGCTGTGTCTAAGGTTTTCCTGAGAACATGACGGATAACCGAGGGATCCCGGTGTCTCACGTCTCTCCCCGAGCTCCGTTCATGAGCCATTACTGCTATAACCTCAGCTCCCAAACAACTGTTTACATTTCTCTACGTTGTTCATCATCATCATCAAGCAGGAGGAGGAACTATTTTGGGATGAAAATATGGACCACATCGAGATCAGCTGCTAGCCAGACTAGACCAAGAACACATGGGATAAGTTGGAAACACTTGAATAATGAAGCATCCGCTTCAGTCTGCAGGGATGAAATACAGGTTAATGCATGCATGACCCAAATATGTAGGAATGAAATAGTTATAGGGACTTTTCAGATGCATGTTTGAAAATTTATTAACAGTCTTCCTCATCCCATTCTCGGAGCGGGAATGTCTGCGAACACAGATTTAACAACAAACTGGGAACATCTGAGGGATTTAGCTTCACTTAATATGAGGATTAGAGAGTATGTGAGATAATGCAGAGCCCTGAAAACTGCTGAGGGAATTAAATTCTTTATATCAGCACAAATAATGAATATGAGTGGCTACAACATTACAAATGAAACTCACCGTTACAGATCGCGTTTAAGCTTGAAAAACAGCAGCTGTGTTATGAAATATTTCAGTCATTCCTCAAATAAACGCGGCTTTTCTGATTCAACTTTAAGCACGCACACAAGCGCGTTCACATACAACAGGAGTAACAAATATACACACTTCTGTTGTCAGAAACAGGGTGAGGATTTGTTTATTTATTTTCACGGTCAACCAGAACCCAAGTCAAGCATCCGTCCAGGTTTGTGACGAGGAGCAGAAGTGACAAGAGCGGTCTGCTGACCTCATCGCAAATGTCAACTGTTGACTCTATACACACACACACACACACACACACACACACACACACACACACACACACACACACACACACACACACACACACACACACACACACTTACTGGAAACAGCAAAAGTGTGCCACCTGTGCAGGTAGTTTATCAAAAGTGACACTTGAACTGAGATTTTATGGATAGCTGGGAACAAAAGAGCAGAGAAAGAGACTAGATGTAATCTGACTGAAAACAAACATGTATGCATGATTATTTTTGCCCCAATTACTCCCCAAAGAAAGAAAACAATGTTTTAAATGGCGCCTCTCAAGATAAAAATCACAAACTGGTCACAAAACTGGGTAAAAAAAAACAGATGAATGTTTAGTTTCCATGAGAGTTTTATTTTGAAAGGATCCAAAATGGAAGCTGTAGTGTTTACTGCCAGCAGACCTCTGCATCGACTCACCAGACACATAAAAAAGATGGAACGCAAAAATCCACGACTAGAGACATCCATGCATCCAGGTGACTTCTGCTTCATCTGCAACTCGACAGTAGACTAACTTACATCTTTTACAGGAAAAAACAAAGCAGGCACTGGTGCTAAATTATAAAGCCTTGCTATCAGGGATGTGTATTTTTGAAATTCTGGCGATACGATACATATCACGATACAGGGGAGACGATACGATATATCACGATATATTGCGATACATTCAGTCAGATGTTACAAGCTTTTTTTTTACTGAATTTATTGTAAGAATGTTCAATAAACAGTCCAAACTGATACGTAACACGTTTAACATGAGGTATCTGAACCATGGTGGAGGGATTTACATTTCAATGGTGGAAACAAAACCCGTCGCACACTGCTGCCAACTAGCGGGTGGCGATTGAATTGCACCAAACGAAAAGAAAATACACAAAAGTTTGCATGGAAATTATTTCAAGAATTAGATACACGGCTTTTGAATATCAATGTAATAATCGCAGGAAAAAAACTATCACGATACATTGCCATATCGATATTTCCGATACACGGTTTTTGAATATCGATATAATATTGCTGGGAAAAAGATCACGATATATTGCCATATCGATATTTCCGATACACGGGTTTTTGAATATCGATATAATATAGCTGGAAAAATATCACGATATATTGCCATATCGATATTTTCTTACATCCCTACTTGCTATGATTAACCATCAACAGGCTGAATGTGGCCAATTAAACCTGAATGGCACGATAACAGCAGTTCAGCTCAGAGGAACATGAAACAGTTAATGCTGGTTTCATTAAACACTAAGAGCTATTAGGGACGGAGGGACCGGTGGCGCCTGTGTTTGGCAGCCTTGCTTTCGTCAGTGCGCCCCAGGGCAGCTGTGGCTATACAGTAGCTCATCATCACCAGCGTGTGAATGTGTGTGTGCGTGGGTGAATGACCGACTGTGTTGTGAAGTGCCTTGGGGGTTGTGGAACCCTAGAAGGCGTTATACAAATAAAGGCCACTTATTTTACCATTTTATCTTTTTAGTTATTTTATTTGATGTTGGAAAACTTCCTGTTGAAGGGTGAGCAGTAGCTGCTGGTCTTTTTTTAATCGAGTCACAAGGCCAAGTTGCAAACTGTGGAAATGTGGGGACAAAACACAAAACAATATTTTTTCTGTTCACTGAAAACATTTAATAACTTCCTGCAAATTAGAATCGTACCTTTATTAAAAATGCCCCAACACTTCTCGCCGCCTTCTTCTTAAAACATGTCAAGTTTCATCCGTGATGTGAGTTTTGCCTCTTTCCAGCTTGAGAGTAAACTCTTGTTTTAGAAAGAGACTAGACAGTGTGCACACAGTCCTGCGTTTCTGTTGCTGCGGGGTCAAAACGGGGTCATTTCATGCCAGTGATGGGACAAGATAGGTCAGTGAGCATGGTGGTCCATGCTTCCCTTTCCTTTCCTCTATTTACGACTGACTCCCCCTCATAAATAAATAAATAAAACAATGATTAATGAACACAGTTGTCCCGTGTCCCATTCCATGTCCAGCCCCCAGGTCCTCCGACCAATGGAGAGAGACACAAATGACCCGGTCAGCAGAATGTCTGCATCTGCATGACCTGAAGGAGGAGGCTGTTTTCTGTCCCTTGTTTTGTGGCCGTCTGCACATTTGAAGCAACAGATGGCGCGCTGCTAACAGCCCTTTGCTTACCGAAGTAATGCGTTGCCATTAAGGGTGTTTAAGACGCTAGGCCCGCTGCACAAGGAGGACATGACAGACAGGAAGGCCTAATTACAGTAATGAACTCATTTTATGTCTCTGATGTTAGATGGCCTGCCTTTCATCTTGGTTCATCCAGGGGGAGTCGCCCGGCGCTTTCGCCAGGACTTAAAATAATCCTCTGACATTGTGGCCTGATTAAAGGTCCCACAGATATTAATGCGATGTCAGAAAAGTGAGCACATTCTGTCCACCAGCATGAGATTAACGCTCTTTTTTTTTTAATCAAAAGCGTGTCACGTCAGAGCAAAACACACAAAGTCCATGAGTGATGTCACCCCCACTGTAATGCTTTTAGCTAATTGATTGACTTAGCGGTGATAAGCTTGTGAACCTCTTGCAACTCTCACTGTAATCACAAAGAAGTCTCTCACAACAGTGCTAAGTATTTTAAAGAGACACTGTGTAGTCTTTACCATTAACCTATGGAAATATCCATCAAAACGCTGTTGAAAATTAATGAAATGATGCCAAGTTGTAGAAAAATATTGGCGGCTTTGTAACATATAACCAGTGTTGGGAAAGTTACTTTTTAAAAGTAATTAGTTATAGTTACTAATTACTTTGTCAAAAAAGTAACTCCGTTCCTAACTGAGTTAAGGGGTTATAAAAGTAACTAATTACCAAGAAAAATAACTACTTAGTTACTTTTTCATTAAGGAATGCAAGAAAAATGGGTTAATTAAACTTACTTAATTTACTATAAATGACTACAATAGTGAAATATAAATGACTAATGACTGGAACATAACAAAATGTCAAAATGTTTTTTATAAACATGAATAATTTAAATAAATAAGCACTTAACAGGAGGAACTACTAATAGGAACATTACACTTATCTAGACTATTAAAAGGTCACTGTGTGATATTTAACAAGACCCCAATCAGCTAACATTTAAAATTGCAAATAGAAACACCTGTAAAGGTTCCCGAGCCTTTAAATGGTCTCTCAGTCTAGTTAAATTACAGAAATAAATGTAATTTTGAACAGTATTTAAATTTTTCCAGCTTCACATAATTGTGTGTTTTTAGCAGCATTTCTGTTGCTGCTAATCTAGTAACGGTTAAATAAATAAATAAATAAAATCCTTTAAAATGACACTAGAAGAGGCACAAGCCTGATGGAGGACTTACATTTACTAACTTGGGTCAGACCCAACCACAGAAGAGCTGAAGCTGGGTGGTGAACACACACAGGTAGTTCTGATAACACCTGAGCTCCATGACGTCTGAGACTGATGCATCAGTGTTACAGCGGGACTAAAGACATGATCAGAAACAGGTTACAGCTGGATGATCTAGGAAGGCAGAAGATCAGGACGTCTGAGCGGTGAACAGGTGAGCGGACATTCGGGACGTCCCGCTGTCACGCTAAGAAGGCCACGGCTGCAGATCCACACCTGCAGCCGTAGATATTCATCACGTCTTCCTCGTTCTTCACGGGCCGTGATGCGCTTGGATGAAAACATCTGCCTCTTTAGCTCCTGATCAGCTGATGACAGCTTCAAC
This sequence comes from Nothobranchius furzeri, assembly GCF_043380555.1. NCBI lineage: Eukaryota > Metazoa > Chordata > Actinopteri > Cyprinodontiformes > Nothobranchiidae > Nothobranchius > Nothobranchius furzeri. Next base: position 2,631,948 of record NC_091752.1, read on the forward strand.
ACACCGCGCTGCTTAACGCACGCTTTTCCTTATCAGTAACAGAAACGACGTTTTGTTAAAAGAAGACGGTAATTAATTAGTTTGCTCGTTACAGAAAGAAATATTTTTTTTAGTAACGAGGTTATTTTAAACGGCGTTATTCCCATCACTGCTCTGTTGGGTCTACAGCATGCGGTGACAGTGACAACACTGAGGGTCTCCGCCCACCCGGCCAATCATCGTGTTTGTAAGTGCGTTGCCGACACCTCTCTCTCCCTGGCTGCAGCTGAAGTGTGGCGGTCAGAAAGCCTCACAACGTTCGACAAGCACATAGTAACGCACAACCTTCCGTCCCCAGTAACGGTAACGGCGTTGCAACAGTGGGAAAAGTAATTAATTAGATTATTCCGTTACCTAAAAAAGAACGCCGTTATTTTAAATGGCGTTATTCCCATCACTGCATATAACCATAAAAATCAGGTCTAAAATACCTGGGAGTGGGTGTAAGTTTCTGGGCGACGCCGTATTAGATGCCATGTTTCCTTTTACGGCAGCCCATGAGGACAAATCTGATTAGAAACAAACGGTTACAAAACTTTCGCCATTCTTAAATGTTGTTGTTTTACACATTTACCTCTTCACTTGTTGCCAGTGATGAAAGGGAGTGTGATGTGCGTGTCATTTAGCTAACATTTGCACTCCTCCGGGCTTTTTGACCTCAAAGGGCATCCGTTGCTAAGGTCTTACTCAGACACAAAAATACTGCTTGCTTGCAGTGATTTAGATATCTACTGCCCCGTATCGCCAGGAAAAATACACACTGTCACTTTAACCTTATGGAGTTATACCATGCTAAGCTAGCAGAGAAAACGCATTTTTATAATTGAGATTAAAGAGGACAAACTATATTTCTTTTTAAACAAGTTTTAAAGTTGTGGTTCAGTCATTTAATCAATTCAGATTTATAGTATGGATGAATGCTTTGTAGGTCCGGTATGTTCTCAGAGTAGAACTGCTGCTAATTTACCTTATTGTGATGTCACAATATGCAACTTTTTGAAACAGCTCGTTTCAGGCACATCATTCCTGAAATCAAACCTAGACAGCGAATGGCCAGACAGGTTTTTATTCCCCTTTAGAATGTTTAGAGGCAGTAGAGACCCACATGACATCAACCCAAACGCGCTATTTGATGGCAACTGCAACCACCGTTTGTTCTTAACATTTTAAGACCACTTAGGAGCCCATAACTCTTGAGAAAATGGGGCATATGTTCACAAATAGCAAACCACATCACTGACCTTTTAAAAATAGTCTTGAGTGGAGTTTCTGTGTATTTGTTAGATTTGTCTGGAGGACACGTTGCCCATTACAGGCAGTAAGTCTCAAGTTACTTTTCATAATGCAATGTGCAAAACAAGATTGTGAAACACAAATGAAATGCAGAGAAGAAAAAAGGTACTCAAAACATCAATATTTGTATTTGCATAGGTACAATTTAGAGTGAACGCCATTTCACTACTTGACCCTTTCACTTAGCCCTAAACCCTAAACTAATCTGTGTTTAGACGGGGGTCCTGGTCCTTTTGTGGTACAGGACATGGGTTTGCTTTTCGCATAAGACGAGAGCCAAGGCTGTCCTAACAGTGGCATAAAACAAACGCTAGAAGTCCCAATTTATTTTGTGGCTAAAGCTAGAGGCAAGGGGTGTCTCAGTTATTGTTGTATGGGTCCCACTCTTAGCAGGACACAGTGGTACATCGATCTGAATCTAAAAACTAAGATGGCATTTCATATAGGATCCTCCCTGTAATGTCTACTATTGGGTATATCCCCCCGGATTAGCCAATCACTGAAGAACTTAAAGTGTGCGTTAATATATCTGCAGCCTTCAGAGCTCGTCTGTCTACCTAAACATAATCGGAAACTATTGATGATACCATCTTTGCTACTATACAGTGTAACTCAATTTAAGCTAATACATTATTTAAGCAGCAGCGGCAAATGTGCAAACAAAGCTAGCTTTTAAGCACAAACACGGTCTTGGATCTCTCACCCCTCCTGTCGGCTATCCTCCCTACGCCACGTCGCCCTCATACGGGAACGTGCATTGTCAGAGGAAACGAGAAGGCGCTAAACACCAGTCCCCGTTGTCTAGGTCCAAACGATGTTTGTTGTTCCTGACTTCAAATTATGTTTTCTTTTTGGGACGCTGTTAGTTTGTCCTAAAGGTGAAGTGGGAGCAGCCGGCTGTTTCTCCTTCTCTGATGTTTTTGATCGGAGAACCTCTCACTCCAGTGGCGTTCTGTTGAAAAACGTGCGAGTGCTTTATTGGAGGAGGACCCAGGGAAGTGCGGTTGTCCAGTGAGACAGACAGCAGGATGGTCCAAAAGTTGGTTTCAGACAGAGCCGTGTTATTGGCTGAGGCTTAGAAGGATGCCAGAACCACTTTTTCCCCCACAAAATATTTTTAGCTACACTATGTTAGAGCGTTAAGAGGCATGAAGAAAAGGTTTTAAGGTTTTGCAGGTTTGCTATTGTAGCTTTAAACGAAGACCGGAAATAAAATCCAGCCCTAACGTAAGTTTCAAACTTTGCAACATGCATACAACACGGTGCTTTAGTGCAAACGGTGGTAGACTTTCAAAGCTGCACTTTAGCCAGAGGAGAGACAATTACATGTAGCAACAATCTGCACATTCCTCTAAAATCCTTCACCATGTCCAGCAAATCACACATCATGCTAAAGACAAACACGTTTCTGTCGTAACAAAGCCATCGGGCCAGACAGAGTTCAGAGGTCAACATGGGCTTGTGATTATAGCCAATTATCTTTAATGATGCTGAGTCATTGAGTCATATTAATGCTCCTCTGCTCTGTGCAGTTAGGAAGCCACTGCTAGCCTCGTCCCCTACACGCTTCGACCTTGGAGCCAAGGCCAAGCCACGGCGCCGTCATCCTTCCCTCTTGCAGCTAAGCCAGGGTGAACTGTAGGTTACAGAAAGTCTCCAGCTCACAGGCATCATCACGGAGTGAGTCAGGGTGTGTGTACCGTCACTTTACAAGCTCTACCCAGTGCCTTTATAAGCTCATTTCTGTAATTTGCCCGTTACCTGCCCTCTGTTGCTGTCTGTGGAGAAGCTGCACCCTGCCAGGCGTTTGGATGCGTCACACCGTGTTCATCATTAACAGAGAGGAAGGAAAAGAATCCGAGCAGAAAGCAAACAAGCCTGAAGGCGCGTGTCTTCTGCCCCGCTGCACGACACCTGATTCCTTAATGAACTTACAATAAAAACAAAGAATCACATTTTGTGTCACTCTGAACTCAAATATGATCACGTTGGTACTGTCCACAGAGTCGGTGCTTCACCCTCTGAGGACTTGAAAAGAAAAAGTGGGAGAGCTCTGTTTTCAGTCCTCGAGTGAACAACATCGCGGTGAATTCTGGAGGGGTGTGTGAGAGTCGGTTTGGGGCAGGATATACATTAAATTCATCACACTTGCAGTAAGAGAAAGATCAGCTCACGTCTGCAAGCAGTCGCAGGCTTTTTTAGGCTGATGAGAAAACACTTGTGTTTCTGCTTCGCTGGAGCAATTCTTCAACTTAACTGGGTTATTGCAAAGTAGAATGTGAGGTTAAGAGGAGACGAGAAAGTGGTGCAGCGGGAAGAAAAGAGTTGCACGGGAGTTGTGCCAAAGCTTGCTCAAAGCGTTTTCTTCGGTTAAACCACAGAAGCAATTAATTGGGCAAGTTTATCCTATAAGAGTTCATTACTGGGGCCTGGGAAAGCAGGCGTGCCACCTTCCCCAAGTGCTTCCAATATCCAGAGAGAGCGTTTGTTAAAGGGTGTGTGTGTGTGTGTGTGTGTGTGTGTGTGTGTGCAGACCACAGCTCAAACCCACTGAGGCAATGAAAAGTTAAACCAAAGAAAACAAAACGCACCATTCAACTTTTCCTTCTTTCATCTGTCGTTCTCACAATTCGGCGTCTCGACGGGGAAGAATCTCCCGCTGGGTGACACTCACAGTAGCTCTAGAGCCAAAGTCCTGTCAGTAGCTGCGTTTTCATGTGCCTAATTTCCTCAATCCGATTGAAATCTTGGTTGATCGGAATTTCCGAATCTCTGTTCACATGGACACGAACTGAAATGATCCGATCATGCCGTGCGTACATATGCACCAAGCATTTAATCCGATTAAATATGCGCATGTAAACGTGGCCAGTGATGGTGAAACTGTCCCCTCCCTGCACACAGCCGCTAAGAGCCCAATCGTCTAACTCCACCCCTTTTATTATTTCGCTCAGACCACCAAAGGAACACCCACGTGTGGCAGCAGGGCCTGTAGGGAGTAATGCCGAGGTTTTAATGACCAGTGTGGAAGCAGGTCACACCCTCTGTAGGAGGTAAGGAAACCAATGAAACGAGTTCCAGCCAGACGCCTCATCGTGTCTGATATTTGGAAACTAAAAAAAAAAACAACCAGACTTATTGTTGCTTTAAAAATTCTCATGAATGGGAGTTGCAAAGCCACTGATTTTACTCATTTAGGTGAGGTGTGACTGCGTAGGCTGCAGAATTAATAACTAATGATTCATTAGTAAAAATGCATCACTGCTCTCCATCCCCACCCTGCATTGCTGACCATTCCCCTCTCATTCCAATCTCTGGAATACTCAATCTGAAATTAATCGGGCATGTCCTCGAATGTCAATGTGCTCGTGCAGGCGAGGAGAATTAGCAAATTCCAGAAATATGAGACAAGAAAAGGCTCACAATCGAATTTTAAAAGCAACGGATGCGTCTGGAGAGGATAGGAGACCGTTTCCACGTGTGTGACTGATCATTTTCAAAAATAAAAAGTAACCTGCTCTTTAAAACAGACAAATAATGGATAAATAAATACAATTTACTGCAGCAGCCGAGAAGCGAAGTGCACAAAAAATTGGTAATTAGCCTGAATTTATGAGAACATGACTTTGCAAATAAGTCAAGACGGTTTTTATCTCATAAACGGGAGGGTTCTGTTGTATCTGTACTGCTTCTGAGGACGTGATGTTTCTGTTCCTGATGATACAACGCTCCCAGGTCTTACTCAGCCGCCATCTCTTCTTTAACGGCACGAGCAAACTTTAAGCAAATTCGCTAAATCATGCAAATATGGAGCTCAGTGTAATGATGAGCTTCAACAGTGAAACGGATGAACGGAGAAATGGGGTACACAGTAATATGTGCTTGTACTCAATTAGAGGCTTTCTGTTTACATCTCAGCGCACACAGGCTGGAGCTGACCCAACATCAGAGGGACAATCAGTAAAAGAGATAAAAAAGGAGGTCAGTCTGCACACACATACACCCTCGCTGTCCCATCATTCCCTGGGCACCGAGCCTCACAGTGGACTGTGGGAAATGCCTACATCCACCAATGCCAAGTCGGAGCCCAAGGTGCACAGACTGAAGAAACATAACCTGCAGTGTCTGCAGAATTCTACCCTCAAACGGATATTTCACCCGTTTTACTTCTCAGGACAAGACGAAACTCCACAGTGGGCAAAAACAGGGTATCTGCAGGCTTGAGGGAGCCAAATTTAAGACTTTTTAAGACCTTTTTTAAGGCCAATTTGACCAAATTTAAGCTTTTTTTAAATTATTTAATTTAAGCTATAATTTCCAGCTATTGCCTGGAATCGGTCCTAACCATGTCGCGAACGTGGGATTAGCCATCCATTTACCATTAAACTTGCACTTCTCCATGGCGCAAGCTCCCACTAACTTAACCAGCTAATGTGCTCATCTAAAAACAGCCCCCTTTCACAACCAACTGAATGTGTACGGTTCCGCTTACGGCAACATCGTACACAAAAAATGCTGAATACTAACTAGAAATTCACGAAAATGTCATAGAAATAAACTAATCTAGTTTATTGGGTCTTTGGTAATTTAAGACCTTTGGAAACTGTATTTAAGGATTATTTGTCATTTTTAAGGATTTTCAAGGCCTTAAATTTGGAAAAGTAAATTTAAGACTTTTTAAGACTTTTTAAGGACCCGCGGATACCCTGAAAAATGGAGGCCATGAAGTTATTACATACTAACATTATGTGGCTATCATCATCTCTGCCCTCCAACAGTCATGCCCGATGGGCCAACAGGAATGCTGTTGTTGGACTTCTAGCTGCAGACCTAGGCCGTCCATTGTGTTGGCTACGGCTCCATCTGGAATGTGCTGGCTACACAGCTGAGGCTAATGCACTTGGGTCATCATCCACAAACTGACCGTGTTTCATTTTGTTCCAGGAACACTAAGTATTTACCCAACACAAAGTGCAAAACGCTTTTCATTTCCTGCACTCCCAAACCTCCTAATATCTACCACATGCTGTTACAGGAGAAAGAGAGAGAAAAGCTCCGCCACAAGAGAGTGGTGATTGTGCACAGATGCAACTGAACTCTGCAAGAGGAGTGAAAAAGAGAAATCCAGTCGCTGATTCTTGAAAAAGTGGCTAAGCTTTTTATCAACCGCTGTCAAATTTTGTCTCTGTTTTTTTTAAAGAAATACAACAAAAACTTTTAATTGAACTGAAAACGAATCAAGCTCCAAATCCACGGTAAGAGTTGAAATACGGTGTTTCTGCTACTAAAACCACTACAAACGGGTTTTGTGAAGAACTCAAAGATCATTAAATACCAAAAGCTTTAAGTTCTGCTCACGAAAAACTGACAACTAGGGATGGACAATATATCGGCATCAATATCGGTATCGGCCAATGTTAGTCATTTTTTAACATATCGGTTTGATAAATAAAACCGGGATGATATTTTTCCATCTCGTCTCCATTTGTTTGCCTGTTTCAGAGGGCGAGTGGGGTTATGTGTAATTGTTTAGTTTATGAATAGTGAATGAAATCCTCTCAGAACCTTAAATGTGCGTGTTGAGTGTACATAATAACGTAAATTCAGCTTTAATCATTTTCATTCTATACAAAATCTGCTGATTTTTGAAGCATTAATGTCAGTATATCTGTATCGGCAAATATCGGTTATCGGCCATAACAGTGATCTCAATATCGGATATTGGTGTAACGTGATGAAGGAGCTATTCCACCGAAGGTTATTTACCCTCTCTCCACAGATGCCTCTGACACAGAACTAATCTGCATGAGATACTGCCTCGAGGTCATGCATTTGCTTCTAAACTGCTTCCTTTCCAGCCCAAGAGAAGAATGAAGACAAAGGACTCTTTCTTTTTAATAAATCAAAGAACTCTATTTTTAATAAAGCTAATCAAACAAAGTGTTAGTCAATAATAAGATGTTGACCAATCTGTGAAATGACAATGTTATGATTAGTATGCTTTAATAAGTAATATGACTTTAATCAAGCTGCACTAGACATGTTGACGACACGTAATGTAAACGCACGACACATTGCTTTAACTCATCCAATCAGAACCTTGCTTTCTGAAGCGTGGCATAGTCTCTGTGGTGTTTATAAATCTGCCAACTTTGATTCGACCGTAAATCAAAACATCCAGATTAATAAAACCAGTCCCCACGCCATCTTAAGCCAGTTCACCGCATGCTAAGAGAAGTATCGGACCGGCCACCCGGACTTCCTTTTTAAGCAAAGAACCAACAAGCTGGATAAAATCTGTTGCATTTTACCAACCAAGCAACGGTTCCTTTCAGAATAAAAGCTGAACTCACTGACCCTCCGGGTCCATCTGACGCTGACAACCAACTGTCGCTTTTTACCTGGAGACAATCCAAAGACTAGTCTGTCGTACTGCTGACGCTGTTTCATCGGCTCCGGTACCGAAAGGGGGGTCCGAGGACCTGGCATTCTGGATCTGTACGGAGGTCTCATCCTGAAGGGTATGTGTGAAGCGACAAAATGGCGTCTCATGTGTTTATGAAACTCCGATCATAGCTTCAGAGCAAAACATCACTTCATCACTCAGACGTGCTTCTCCGGATACGAGAGTTCTGATGACAACATCACTCACACATACACCATTCATCTCACGTCTCATTCACACCAAGATCCATCCATTCACTTAGAATTTAGAGCTAGTCTTGTTTAAAATTGTTTAGAAATAAATCTTCTGAAACGTTTTAAAGGTGACTCTCTCTTCTGTTGTATCTCAGTTAATACGAAGTGTTACATAATCCCTGCAATAAAAAGTTCCAATCTTCTGGTTAAAAGTACCCAAAGATCCATAAGATTGATTTCATATTTACCATAGAATCTCATGTCTTATGGTTCCTTAAATAGATGTAAATTAACCCCTTACAGAATGGCGAGCCATTTTGCCAGATATTTGTACATTTTTGACACTTTGTGCTAAGTCTGAGACATATTTAAACAGTGAAAACACTTTAAAATTTATAAAACTTGATGTTTCTGGCGGAAAACGGGATGATCTCGTAATCCACCACTAGAGTGCAGCATCTCCATTTAAAGTCAAAAGGGGGTGTGACACTGGTCAACCTCCAATCATCTCAAATCATCCAAGGCTGACGTGGCATTTCTCCGCCATTTTAGTTTCATAGACAGTGATATCTGAAAGGATTTCCTGCTTCTTCAAGGTGAATACTGTATTTTTATGTCTTTTCTGAGTGTTTCTTGAAACTGTGTACTATTTTTCTGTAACAGAGATAGAGGAATATCTCCACGGGAAGCTGGCTTTTCCCCCGATTGCCGTCTGATCACCGGTAAATCAGCTCGTTAAGCTTGACTAGCATCAGTTGCTAACAGTCTTATAAGCTTTTAAAACGGAAGAGCGTCGCTGCAACACAAACTGCATAAGCTACTAGTCCGAAATATTAACACGAACATTTTGGTTACTTGGACTGGTCAATTCTAACAGAATTAGACCGCAAAGCCCTGTTTAGCTGACAGGCCCCGTTAGCTTAGCACAGCCAGCTGCTAACTAGTAAACTCGGTTCAAACGATCGGTATACACGTTTCCGACAACCTGTCAAGCCATCTGACGCAGCATTTCTGTGTCTTAAAATCCGCTACGCCTACGGGAAAAACTCCGACATCGTTCGAGTAGTTTTAAGCGGTGGTTTTTGCACTTTGATGTAAAAAACTTTCCGGTGACATCATCCAGACTCACCGCCATTTTAGAGTGGAGCGGAGCGAATACACGGGTGACGTCAGTACCCCCGCCCGTACCCACCATCGGCGCGCTGCTGCCATCTAGTGAGCATTTCTGTTCATCACATTTCCTTTGGTGCAAAGCCTCATTTCTGATTAAAAACATGTCAGAAGGGGAACAACTGGGTCTTCCCTCAGTGGGTAGACAAGTTATTGACGCTGTAGAATCTTGTGTAGGTTTTACCAGTATGACTGTTTATGGTTTTGATGAAGGTTTGCAGAACAGTTCAGCTACTGAGCTGATGAATATGTTACTGACTCATGTTAAAGGCCTGCCCAGAGAGGGTGAGCATGTCAAGCCAGCTGCCCGCACAGATAACCTGGTGGAATTTGCAGTCTTACCGTCTCATCTCTGGGACAAAGAGGTTATTGCACACATGGAGACACAAGACAGAATGCGCCCACTTTCTAAGATTTGGAGTCTTATTTCGTGATATTTGAACACCTCGCCCCGGATTGGATAACAGCAACGCAACTCTACCACGGATGTGCAACAAGAATGTTTTTTCTCCACAAATAACACAAGCCTGGAGGAGCGTCTGCCGTGAGCTGTGGTTGCTAATGCTAACGGTTAACTTAAACTAGTCGAGACATCTGCTGCCGATTACCCGACATTAAAACAACAGCCTTCCCTGTCGTGAGCTGAGATCGGTGAGTCCATGAATGCTAATGCAGTGTGATGCAGATCTGTGAGGATTTTCAAATCCTAGATGCTAATACAGGAGACAGGTGTGGGAGACTATTTTCATGTTCAGCCTGCATGAAAATTTCAGAGTGATTCTAAACAATACGTCGCGCTTTTGTTTTTTTGAAACGAGAAAAACTGACAACCCCCCAGCTGGCTGAGAATAAATTCAGTTTTGGTAAGTAAGTAAAAGTTTGCCTTTCGCAGATATGAATCACAAAGCGCTGGACAACATGAGTAAAAAATGAGCTGCATGGTGGCGCAGTGGTTAGCACTGTTGCCTCGCAACACGAAGGTCGCAGGTTCGAAACTCGGCTGCGGCCTTTCTGCGTGGAGTTGCGTGTTCTCCCCATGCATGCGTGGGTTTTCTCCGGGTACTCCGGTTTCCCCCACAGATCACAACATGCCCTATAGGTTAAAAAACAAATTGTGAGTCGCTTTTGGTAAAAGCGTCTGCTAAGCACATAAACATAAACATAAACATAAATACCTCAAACCGATAAAAACAGATCATAAAAAACAATAGCAGTGACAAAATAGTAAACTAAATCAGGAGTAAAACCAAAGTCAAGGTTTGAACAAAGACAAAGCCATCTTTCAGAATATTTAGCGGGAGAACGCCTGGATGAAAAGGTGAGTTTTTAGATGATTTTTAAAGACCTCTACAGTGTTAGAGAGACGGAGATTTGAAGGTAGACTGTTCCAAAGTCTGGGGGCAATAGTCTGAAAGGCCCTGTCCCCTTTGGTTTTCAGTCTGGTTCCAGGAACAGCCAGCAGGTTTTCAGATGTGGATTTAAGGTTCCGAGAGGTGGTGTGTGGGGATAAAAGCTCAGATAGGTAGCTTGGAGCCTGGTTGTTAAGAGCTCTATAGGTCAGGACTAAAACTTTAAACTGTATTCTATATTCTACCGGGAGCCAGTGGAGGGACTGTAAAACTGGAGTGATGTGAGCTCGTCTGCTGGATTTGGTTAGGAGTCTGGCTGCTGCATTTTGGATGGCTTGAAGGCGTGAGAGGGAGGTTTTGCTGAGACCAGTAAAAAGAGCGTTACAGTAGTCTAAGCGTGATGACACAAAGGCATGGATGATTTTTCCAGATCTGCAGTAGGAACCAGTTTACGGACTTTTGAAATGTTTCTCAGTTGACAGAAACAAGAGCGGGAGATGGTTTTGACGTGTGAGTCTAAACTTGAAGCTGGATCAAAAATAACTCCCAGGTTTCTAATGTTGGCCTTGGCTGATGGGCAAAAAGAGGCAATTTCTTGCTCGATTTTTGGTTGAAGTTCCGGGGGTGCAGCGATCAGGGTCTCTGTCTTGTTAGCACTGAGGGCAAGAAAGTTGCTGGACAGCCAGTTACTGATCTGGGTCAGGCAGAGTACAAGTGTGGCCAGCCTGTCCAACTGGTGTGGCATAAAGGACATATAGAGCTGAATATCATCAGCGTAGATGTGGTAGGAGATGTCTGGGAAAGACTGAATGATGCCAGCTAGGGGAAGAATATAGAACGCGAATAGTAGAGGCCCTAGAACTGAACCTTGTGGGACCCCGCAGGTTAGAGAGGCAGTATCTGAAGAGAAGGTTTCTGACTTCACTGTGAATGTTCTGTTGGTGAGATAGGAAGAGAGCCAGTCTAGAGCAGAACCTGAAATCCCAGCCAGGGCCTTTAACCTGTTCAGTAGAACGTTGTGGTCTACAGTGTCAAAAGCTGCACTGAGGTCAAGCGGGACCATGACAGCGCATTTCCCTGCATCAGCAGCCATTAGGACAGGGGTGGGGAACACTGGTCCATCAAGGGCCGCTATCCAGCATATTTTAGTTTCAACCCTGCATCATCACACCTGATTTCAATCAGCAGGTGATTAACAAGCTTCTGTAGAGCTTGATGAGCTGCAGAACAGGTGAACCAACCACTGAATCGGAAGTGTTGGAGCAGAGACATGCAGGATACCGGCCCTCGAGGATCAGGGTTCCCCACTCCTGCACTAGGAGGTCATTATACACCCTTACTAGAGCAGTCTCAGTTGAGTGCTGCTTCAGAAAACCAGATTGGAAGGGGTCAGAGATCTTTGACTTAGAAAACCTGTCATGTTCTGTGTCCCCTTGGTCCCCAGCCCCCTCCTGTTTGTCCTCTGCGTTCTCCTCATGTGTCTCCCGGTGTTTCCCAGCTTCTCAGGTCTCCCTTAGTCACCCCTCTGTAGTTTTATTTTCTATAGGTTAAGCTTTTCATTTTATTAGTTCCCTTTAGTGTTTGTGTCCTGACCTACTAGTTGTTTATCTTTGCCCTTAGTTTCTAGGTTTAGTTATTTAGTGTTTTTATAGGTTATGTTATGTTCCCCTCTGCTTGGTTTTCCCTTCCCATTTAGTTAATTGATTTCACTTGTCCTCCCTCTAGGCATCACTCCTCACACCTGTCGCATGTTCCCCTGATTGCTTCCCTCTGTGTTAAAAGCCTGTCTTGTCCATCATTGTTTGTTGGGTCATTGTCGTATGTGTTGCGTTGTTCGTGCCCCTCTCTCCGAGTACCTGCTCATGTGTGAGCTTTGTTAATTTTGCGTTTCAAGTTTTTGAGTGTTGGTCTTATTTTGTGCTTTGAACTTTTCAGCACATCCTCCTTAAATAAAGAAATTGTTTTTCTTAAAACCTCTCCTAGTTCTGGGTACTTCTGAATCCTGGGTCCAACCTCCTCTCCTAAATGTGACAAAACCAGGATCTGAGTTGGGTTTCAACAACCTTCTCAAGTACTTTGCTGATGAAAGGTAGCTTAGAAATGGGCCTAAAGTTACCGGTGGAGCTGGCGTCAAGGTTGGGTTTCTTTAAGAGAGGAGTCACTACTGCATTTTTAAAGTAAGATGGAACACAGCCTTGGCTCAGTGAGCTGTTGATTATAGTCAACAGAGATGGACTGATAGAGGTAAGGGGCCCGACTAAAACAGAGGGAGTTAAGATATCTGATGAGCATGATGAGAGTTTCATCTGACTGATTATTGAGGTTAAGTCTTTTAGTGTATTTGGCGAGAAGGAGGTGAAAGACTCGGAGCACTGGGCTGGTGGAATGCTGGATCTCAGATTCAACACCTTGTTTTCAAAAAAGTGGAGAAATCTGTTACAGTCATCAGCTGAAGATAGCTGAGCCTGCTGCGGAGGAGAAGACACGATGCTGGAGATGGTATCAAACAAAACCTTAGGATTGTTCTTATTTTGACATATGAGGTTGCTGAAGAAAGAAGACCTGGCATTTTCTACAGCTTTGTTGTATGACTCGAGAAGTTCTTTAAAATATTCGCGATGAACAACCAGACCTGTCCTCTTCCACCGTCGTTCCGCTTTTCTATAGGAGCGTCTAAGTTCAAGAATCTGGTTGTTCAGCCAGGGTGAACTGGAGGCACTGGAACTGCGGCTGGTTTTGTAAGGAGCGACCTGATCTAGAATTTTGAGGCAGTGATCATTAAATGAGTTGGTAAGGAGCTCTACGTCATCAGAGGAAGGAGGTACAAAGTCAAAGAGGGAGGAGAAATTTAAAATGGTAGAACTGTTGATAATACGTCGTTGCTTAGCAGAGACTGGTAAAAGAGATTCAGAATTTAGGTTAATATGAAAAGAAACTGACTTATGGTCACTGAACACAACATCATGTATCTGCAGCTTATCAACAAGAAGTCTGTAGGAAAAGACCAGATCCAGGGTGTGGCCTGCTCTGTGAGTGGGACCAGACTAGGGTCATCACGGTGTGAAAATGTAACCTCACGGTTATTGTGACCAAAATTACCACGGTTTTCGGTATTATCGCGGTATTTTTTAAACGTGCTACATTTTCAGACAATTAAATAAACCCTGTATGTCAGGAAATATTGTCCTCAGTTTGTGTCTAAATTTTGTCTAAAATGTGTTATTTTGTAATTATGTTGTTTATTTGTTTACATTTTTCCCCTTTAGTCTTTAAAATACCAATATTTGCCCATAACTTCTTATGTTTTGTCTGTTTGATGTCATCATTTAAAAATATTAGATCAGATGATACTCAGTACTCAAGTAGCCTTCTAATCAGATACTTTTTTACCCTTACTTGAGTAATAAACCCTATATCAGGAAAATATTGTCCTCGGTTTGTGTCCTTCCAGTGAGCTTTGCAGATGTGGGAAAATGTCATCAGGCAGTAATCGTTGTTAAATTCATAATTATTCTCGGAGAGAGACCAACTCTTATCTGCCCCTGGGAGCCCCGTAATGCATAGCGTCATTTCAACATGGCGGTGTCCGTGACACGGTTTATATGCAGGTAGCGGCGCTGCGGCTGCTTTATATAGCGACTCGTTGCATTCTCCCTCAACCCAAATCCTCGGATCACGCATTTTAGCTAAAACGCTAACGTTAGCTTGCCTTGCGTTGACTGTAGAGTTGTGGGTGATGGTCACGCAGATGTGTCATGAGATTTGAAGCGTTGCTGCCTTTCACAGACTCTTTTTCTGCTCGTGCTGCAAACAGGATAGCCGTCTTCTATCAGCTGTCCCTCGGCTTTCTTCACATATCTAAAATATGCCCGTACTTCTGACTTTGTCTTCTTTGAGGGATAATAAATGTCCTGAGCGCTGCCGTCTCCTCCTTTGGCCATTATTTGAGCTTTAGCTTCAAGAAAGTTTTGGTTGTAAACAACAAAGTGCGCATGTGCCGCCGGCCACTTCAGCAGATGATACGGTGGCTGGTAAGGGTCACCGCGCCTACACCGCAGCCACGCTAATCCAACAAGATATGACATTTTTTTTAAAACAAGACGGTTATTGTTATTGTCAACTTTTTTACCGGGGTTTACCGCTACACCGGTTACCGTGACAACCCTAGTCCAGACACGTGTTGAGAGAAGTTAAAAGAGTTCATCATGTTTAGGAACTCTCTAGTTAAGCTGTTAGATCCTCAGCACGGATGTTGAAATCTCTCTTAGTGCAACTTTCCTTCCAACATGTGAGCCATCAGATTGTTTTGTGATTATTACACATTATTACATATCCTTACATATTGCTCCTTTAAGTAAAAACAAAGCAAGTACTCCTTCCACTACTCCTCCTCCAGAGTAAAATTACCATTCCAGGTCTGAGAGAAGTGGCCTCTACGTGCCAAGATAAACATAATTACTACCAGCAATCCATCAAGCGAAGTCCGATCCGCAGCCACGGAGGTAACAAGGTTTGAAGCCGACTGAGGTGTCAGAATTAGACTTTCTAGAGGAATGAAGCGTCTTCCTTAGCTGAATTCAAGCTCATGCAAAGCAGCATAGATTTGCCTGTGCCTGTTGTGAGCGGTACAGGAGAGCATGAGCAGAGCTCCTCTGGGTGTGACTGAATATGGAAGTCTCCTGCCTGGACGGCCCGCCAGCTGGCTATCCGCCCAGCGCCTGCCAGGCAGCACACTGCCGTTGTCCTTTAGTTGTTTCAGGGTGATCTGAGAATTAAAATAGGCAGGATGACTTATTCTCACACTCCCCCCACACACACAAGGACAAAGAACAAGAATCATTTTCAACATTAAGCGCACAATACAGCTAATTAAGATTGAAATGATGTTGGAGCTTGAGCTGAGAGTTGAGCAGTCCCAGAGCGTTCCCATTCTGTTCCAACATTAATGAATACCGGCTAACAGGACTAAAGGAGCGCTGTGTTAATAGATCTGACTAGCTATGAAGCAGCAAAGCTCTTAGTGTCAGTTAGCATTATGCAACAAACGGCAATAATATCACTCCCAAGAAACGCGTGACCAGGCTCAGATGTCACTCCCCGAGTCTACTCAGGTCTCACAGGCTGGAGCTCCTGAACAGTCTCAACAGAAGGAGGCCATGTTTGTTCCTGGCTGCACCAGCAGAGAGCTCTGTGCAGTGGCCCTTCTCCAAAAGGTGCCATCTGTTCCCCCCCTGAACTGGGCCCAGTCACACCAGTCATCTCTCCTACGATGGGACAGTGGAGGGGTTGAGTGACCCAGCAGGCCTCAAGAATAAACCAGCACCTGTTTCCATCAGCACACATCACTCCCCAGCATCCCGCTGCTTCTTCAACCACCTCCATGCCAACAACGAGCTGCAGGTAGAGCGTGCTCTTTCTTTCTGGGAAAGGAAAAACGCAGAGAAGAGCGCTCTCTCCTTGCAAAGGGAACGTTGTTACGAGGCTTGAGAGGTGTTCAGATCCAAAGCTCTGGGAAGATCTGTGTTTTTGCTCCGCTGCTGAGGTCACTCCAAGTCCCTGTTGCCACATTTACATGAAACAGTGAAGCAAAAGAAGGAAGCTGTGTGACACACACACACACACACACACACACACACACACACACACACACACACACACACACACACACACACACACACACACACACACACATCATCTAAGGCACATATGTCAGAGTCAAGGCCCGCGGAGCATTTTTATGTGGCCCGCGAGATAAATATCAAAAATATATTAAAACTGGCCCGCTGGCCGATTTTACAGCAAAGACTTCAACTCCCATGATGCTTTGCGGCGTCAGCGCGGAGCCGACGAAGCCCCCTCCTTTGTGTTTTTTCAGCGCCTGCTGCCGGTGTCTGCAGCTCCGCTGTCTCGGACAAACTAAACACTCCTCTCACTCATCGCCGAGTTCACTCAGCTGTTTGCCGACGTTGAAGCCCAGAAACGGAGATTCTAGCCGCTCAGTAATGTGTTCACGACTGAAAGAGAAAGTTTTTCAACTAACTTCCAGACAGAGCTGATATAACTCCAGCGAACAGCGACACGCTCAAACCAGCACGGCTCTGTGGCTGCTGTAGTTTTTATTTTTCCTCCCCGACACACAACAACGTGGTCAAGCTGCTCAGACATGTTCATCAGCACAAACCTATGTGAGCTCCTGTTGTCATCTAATGTTGTCATTATTATGATGAAGATGAACAAAACAACAGGAGTCTCCTCAGCTCAGATCAACCCCATGATGCAGGTATCTGGCTGGAACAGGTGAGCATCACAGTAAACCAGTGGAGCAAACTGAGCTTTAAATATGTTGGTTTTATGCTCTTTTTCTGCTCCAAAACATGAAAGTTAACAGGTGAGATGTTGCATTTTCATTTAAGATAAAATGATATTTTTATTTTGTTGTTGGCCCGTGAGAAAAGATTTAACCTACAGTAAACAGGAAGTGGAAAGGCTGCAGATAGATGAATAGAATAGAAAATCCCTTTATTGTTCCTCAGTGGGGAAAGCTAGACGTCACAGCAGCGATGACACGTATTACAGGAGAAAAAAGGAGAATAAAAAATAAGAAAAATGAATAAACAAGAAAACATAAATCCTGAATAGATTTAAAAAATGCTGATTATACCACAAGTAATGAATACCACTGATGCCTTTTATTTAAAACTGACTTGCTCGTGTGTCATTTGGTTATTCCACATTCAGTGTTAATGCAAAAATATGTTTGTTTCCAAATTTAAAGGTTCAAAATTGCATACATGTTGATAAAGAAAATGTGCAAATTTGCCGTCACTTTTTCAAAAAATATTAAGTTTGGCCCTCGACTCCGTCCCAGAGTTTCATTTCGGCTCCTTGTGAGTTTGAGTTTGACACCCCTGGACTAAGGAGCAGCATTAATACTTTCTGACCTGCTGAGTGACCTCACCATGCGTCAGAGCCAACATGAACCAGTTCTACTTAATTCAGCACTTCTTGATCTCTATGAAGTTTGATTTTCACACCCGATGTGTCGTCGATGATAAAAATCTGGCATTTTTGAGATGATTTGGACTCGAGGCAGCAGCTGCGAGCTCTACAGCTGAAACAGGGCAACGTTTATTCAACCAACCAGGGGAAGGACGAGAGTAAACACATGAATCACTCTGGGTTTTTTCTTTTTACCCTTGCAAAAACAGACCCTGCTTGATGTGCTCATGAATATCTGATCTGATATCAACCTCAACTAAGACTTTCATGACTAAAACAAAGCGTTTGGCTCCCATTTTCTGCACAAGTTAAACCAACATTATGCAAAAAAACAAAAAATAAATAAAAACATCATTGATATAAGGAGCCGTCATGCTCACCAGATTTAGAGACCTTTTCCATTAGACCCATAAAAACTGAAGGTGATGTCCTGTGAGGCACCGTGGTAACAAACCTAATGCAGGCTCACTATCCCGGTGCATTAAACTCACCAGCCACTTGTTGAGCCGTACTCCAAACCACCTGACAGCAGAAAGCTGCAAAAAAACAACAGAAGCCATAAAACCCTTCTCTTCTGCTCCTTGGATTTGCAAAAGAAAAAAAAATAATTACGGAGACATTCGTGACCAACGAATGAAGGGAAACCAAAAGTCTGGCGACTGTGGAAGTGTGACTTTTGTGAAACGCATACAGCTGGCTCTTAACGCACACTTCCCTCCTCCTGTGACGAACCCACCAACTGCTGAATGAGCCTGAAGCATTAGCATATGTGAGGGAAGGTAGGTGGCTGTGCTGGAGGGGTAGGAGGGAAAGCTGAGTGTTGGTGTTTCGGGGGAAGGGATAGACCGTGACATTCAAAGCTTGAAGGCTGACAGAAAGGACACCCAAAAAAATGGGAGGGGGGTTGCCCATTGTTCCCGGGAAAAGATCCCCTAGGTCAAGCCTGTGACCTTCCAAGGTTTTTGTGATGAATGACACACGAGGCAAAGGAACACAGAAGGTCCCACTTATCCAACCCCTGCCCCGTGAGCTCCCGGCTGGTAGAAAAGGTCCGTGTGACAAATTGAACCAGCAACCGTGGTCACCTCCAACACGCTGAGAGAATTTGGAAGACCAGACTATGGAAAGGATTCACGCTGCTTTTAGAACTGATGATCCCAGCTCTATGCTCCACATACACCCGGCTCTGCAGATGTGACTTTGGCAGAAGCTGGTGAAAAGTAGGGCTGCACGACATTTAAAAATAAATAAATAAATAAATAAATAAAGCTGCTGCAATGCCACTGCTCCAATCTGCAGCAGGGAGCCTGTGTCTCCTCCCTTTCTGGTCGGCTCATGGAAGAACAAATAAAGGAGCTGTTTAGATTCGGCCTCCATAGAACAATTTCCACTTTTTCATTATTTCCATATGTGGAACATAAGACGATGAGAGTCCATCCTACAGGTAATAATACTAGTAGTAGTAGGAGTATGATTACATTTGAGTCAGAACCTCGCCCCTGACCTTCTCCGAGTCTGGGACGAGGTCCTGCCCCAAGCGGAGGAGTTTATGTATCTCTGGGTCTTGTTCACAAGTGAGGAAAAAATGAAGCGCAAGATCAACAGGAGGATTGGTGCTGCGTCTGCGGTGATGCGGGCGTTGTACCGGTCTGTCGTGGTGAAGAGAGAGCTGAGTGAGAAGGTGAAGCTCTCGATTTACCGGCCGATCTACGTTCCTGCCCTCACCTATGGTCACGAGCTTTGGATAGTGACCGAAAGAACGAGATCACAAATACAAGCGGCTAAAATTATTTTTCTCGCCATTGTACCTTCCAGGTAGGGATGGGTACCTTTGACATTTGAATCGATCCGGTACTAATTGCCGGTACCTAGGAATCGATACCGGTACTTAACGGTACCAATTTTCGATACTTTTGAGTGTTTATTATTTTAATTCTCTTTTATAATTAAATATATATTTTTCCCAATATATAACCATATTTGATAAATATCACGATAAATAACATACAACTGTTTGTATTTTAACATCGTCCTTGTAGTTTTATAAGCTGAAAATTAAACTGAAGCAAACATCTTTACTGTGAACTAAATTTACTGTGTATCTTCATTCCTTTTGCCGTCTTTTTTCAATTGATTTTTCCTACTGGGAAGTTAGAATTTCCAAGGAGAAAGCGAACGCACCATTAGCTGATAACAATGGCAGCAATGGAAGCTAACATATCAAGCTAACGTTATCTTAAACAGTTTATTTAGCTGCTGGAGCAGATTAAAACGATGATGCCTCACACTTAGATCGTTGTCGCTGGTTTCATCTTCACCCAATCACCCGTCGCATTTAGTAAAGTGAAGCCAAACTTTAGAGCGCGTTCATGTTCTTCTAGTTGGGAATTCGGAGTTCCGAGGAGAAAGCGAACGCACCATTAGCGAAACGGAAGCTAACATATCAAGCTAATTATATTTACCTACCGGAGCAGATTAAGATGAGGATGTCTCACTTAGATCGTTGTCGCTGGTTTCATCATCACCCAGTTACCCATCACATTTAGTGAAGTGGACCCAAGCTTTAGCGTGCGTTCTTTCTACCATGCTGCTCTGTTTACAACTGGCTCGCAGCGAGCGACAACATAACACTCTTGCGCATGCGCAGCTGTCTAGGCAAGTTCTCGTTATGATGGACGGGTACCGAAACGAGGCACCGTTTGAAATGACGTGAATCTGTGCTCGGTCGATACTATGGAATTCGGTCGGTACCTTAAAAAGTACCGAATTCGGTACCCATCCCTACTTCCAGGTAATTTTACCAGATCTTTGCAGCTCAAGCGTCTCTCCATTTCAGAGGGGCGGTCCAACTGAACCACGTTCTAGGCCATTTCAGGAACCAAGTACCTGAACTAGGTTGTACTCAGAAAAGACTTGGTAGAGTTGCTGGGTAGGTCTGGTGGTTAACTCATGCTGACTGGTTGTAACTCGGTAGGAAATGAGTTCAGCAGACACAACGTGCATTTGTAAAACTGAAAAAGTTGCTGCAGCGGAATGGAGGAAATAGAAAAGAAGCATTGTTGGGGGTGCTTTAAAACCACATTTCTAAACTCTCTGAGCCAGAAAACGTGGCAGAAACCTCCATGCCGCCGCAATTGTCGCAGCTTTGCGGTCTCCTACAGACACTAAAGGAAGCGTTTCTACTAGGGATGCAACGATACCACTTTTTTCAAAACCGATACGATACTTGGATCTGAGTATTCGTCAATACCGATTGCCGATACTTCTACTACACAAAAACATGCTATGCGTTGGAATACAGGTTTGTTTCTTCTCTGCTTCCAACAGGAAAAGACTGTGAGGTAGATAAAAAGTAAAATATATTAATAGAAATAATCATAAAACTAAAATATTAGGTGAACAGAAATGACAAGTTACAGTGAAGCCACTTTCAGGCAACTGCACTGGTATCAGTTACTGGTATCTGTTAACTTTTACTGATACCGACAGTATCGGTATCGGTGCATCCCTAGTTTCTACTGGTCATTGAATGTCACTGTTACGTAGCACAGCCGCTCTCCAGGTCCCCCAAATGGATTAAATAATGACGCACTTTAACAGAATAAAGTCTTTTTAGAGTTATTAACGTCTGCGACCACCTTTTGGTGCTGCTCAGGAACGTGACTCACTGCCTGTTGGGTCACGATGCGCCGTCGTCCTGAAAGGACCGACGTTGTATGGAGACACAACAGCTGAGACGATCGAGCCAGCGTATTTTCCCTGTCACCTTACTCCCTTCCAGAAAATTACCGGGACTCCTACACTGGAAACCGGGGCTCGTGAGGCTGAGGCCAAAGATAAATGACGTGCTGCCTCACGTCCTCGGGTAAAACCTGCCCTTAAACACGTCGTAAAGTACGCAGCTGACAGCTTTTAGCCAACGCGTCAGTCAACAGTTTGATCAGTTGCTGCTTGTTGATGGGAGTTGCCACCCGCCAGCGTGTGACTGCCAAGGACTCCTGATGGAAGCCCGTGAAAATGCAGGTGACATGTTAGCACAGAGAAAACTTCAGAGGCTTGTTGGTGCAAGTCGCCTTTATCAGCTGCACAGGAGAAAATCGATGGCCAGCATGGTAATAAGCCGCATGTGCAAGCTGCAACAAACATATATTTACACAAAGCCAGTCACAGCTGAGTAGGTCAGTGCTTCCTGGACAAATGAGGGCTAAATAAAGAGGCAACTAATAATTTGATTATACATTCCCCTCCCTCATATAATGTTGTATAATTGAGTTTCAGGCAGCTTAATTAGAAAACCGTAAAAACCGTGTCATTCCAGCCACGTCCTGATGAATGCCTTGCTGTGCCTGTTTCAGGTTGGAGGCAGGAAGGTGTTAATAGCAGGAAATGACAGACTTTAATCAAGCTGAATGAATAGCAGCTACTACGAGTCTGTGTGGCACAGCCTGCTTTGATCCAGCCTCTGCAGGCAGGTTCTCAGCCGAGATCTGAGTGATCCCTAGAGGGCTCTGTTTGAAGAGTGGGAAGCCCCAGGAGGTAACACTTAAGGGTTCTTCTCACTGCATCCCAGCGAACAGACGGGCCATTCATCAGGCCCACACATATGTGCAACAGGGCCTGTGGAGAAGCAGTGCTCCTCTGCCCTTTGATGACCAGGTCACGTGGGTGATTCACACATCACAACAACACAAACGGATTCTTGTACAATAAAATAAGCTTGTAAAAGAAAAACAATTCTTTATAACTTGGATTGTAATCGCCATGGGAATCAACTTCAAAGGATTTAGCCAATGAAGAGTAAACGGCTTTTATCAAGCCACATTTACCTGAAACATTGAAATACACAGGCATGATATAATTTGAGTGATTCACGGGTTCAGAGACTCGAGTGAATTTCCTGCTGGGACTTTACAGACTTTTAAATTATAGGTTAGCTTTCAACTTAATTCCAATTGTGCAAATTAGATGTGCACTTATAGCAGAATTAAATGAATAGTTTTAGGAATATACAGAGAAATCCTCAAGAAAAAGAGTTTAAGAACAGCTACAGAGCTTAAAGAGAGTTTTCACCTACAGGCTGTGTTTCTGTCTAAATCTTACAAATAATTGCCATCTTGAGCCGCATGAATGGCTTCTGTTTGGAGAAACAAGAGTTTAAATCCCAGAAGATTGATGAGCTAAAGGCTAGTCCAAATGCAACCATTACGTCATTCCATTTTTTACGGTATTGATGCTATAAGTACCCAATATTTATTCATATGGATGTCATTTATGTTCTGTATTCTTTTTATTCTAGTTTAGACCTTTCTTAAGTTGTGACTGCTACTTCCAACCTTTTTCACTTTTAATTTTCATTATCTTATGTTCTTTAAGGTTTCCGTGACAAATAAAGGAATCTCCCTAAATGCTATCAGCAACCGTTTGGTGCAACCAGACACCAAGTCCTGCAGAAATGTAATCTATCTGTAAAAAAAAAAAGCATTGGATGCAGCACTAGTGGTGTAACAGTTTCACATGGAGTGCTGCTTTAACGCAGAGCTTCACTAAAGCCTCTTTTATAACACACACCATGCCGGCAAATCGGCGTTATATTACCGTAATGGTATGTCTATAAACGCGCCGTGCCGGCATGGCGTTGCACGGATATTGCGGCATTCGTTCCGCCTGGCTTGGTAGTAATATTGCGGTAATGGTCTGTCGCATGCGTCCTGGCGCAACAGAGGCAGATGTCATGATGAAGTGGGGAGTTATTGCTGAGCTCCGGCTGGCAAATTTATTGAAAATGAAAGTAAACACAAGCAATAAGGTTTGTTTTTTGAACAAAATCAGCTGAGATGGCAAACTGGAGCGCCACAGAGCTCCACGAGCCTCTCTGTTAGAGCTGAAGCTCAGATCACCAGAGACTGCACAGGGACCGATGGGGACAGATGCCTTTGGCCCTGTCCACACGTCGCCGGGGATCTGCCAACACGTAGATATTTTTCTACGTTTTGGCCTGTCATCCACACGAAAACAGAGTTTTTTTCACACGAAAACGGATCTTTTTAAAAACTCCGGCCAAAGTGAAGATCTGCGTTTTCTCCGTTTTGGGTGTCTGCGTGTGGACAGACAAAACCGGAGTTCTAAGGTCCGCAACGTCACTTTCCGCAACAAAAAAAAGGCTGACCTCACGTGTGCGACCTGTGTTTACACTAGCCGACATCATGGATGCCCTCAGAGCTGCGCTCGCTTCATCAACTGTCCAAGCGCTTTCTGCTTGTTTGTTTTTGCAAGAGGAATTACTGCTCCTTGCGGAAGACCACAGACGAAGGACGAGGTTAAGAACGGGGGAAGTACTGCCTCCTACAGGTCTGGCATGTCCTTAACAACGTATTTATCCAGGTACGTGTGGACTAGGCCTTTAGGAGCTGCTTGTTAAAAAAACTTAACGATCGCGGCTTCAATCGCAATAAAAAGCAACTTATGTCCAAGATAAACGGAAGTCTGCGGCAGCGCAGAGACCGCCCCCATACCCCCTTTATGCCGCCATCACCTAATCTTCTATAAATTTACCACGATTGCGCCACATTACCGCCACGGTCTGATCTTCTAAACGCCCTTTATCCTCCCCAGGGAGTCGCAGCAAATCCCATTTTGCAAAAACGCTCTGGTCCTGTAAAAACTGCTTAAGAAACGTATAAAACTTGTTTTTCTAAACAAAATCGGTCATGCTGAGTTTAACCAATCACTTGGGGAAGCACTTGGGTCAGAAAAAGCCAGTCTCTTCTACAACACAGGGAGATATTAGCCATGGCTGACTCAACAACCTTGGCTTGCAACTGCAGAGGGATGTGTTGATTTAGCGGCCAGGAGAGAGAGGAGAGCATCTTGACCAGTAGAAGTTAACCAGAAGCAGTAGCAACTCTATAGGGAGCCTAAAGCTGTTTTTACAGGACCAGAGCGTTTGCAAAACAGGATTTGCCGCGGCTCCCCGGGGAGGATTTTGGCATTTATAGTAGCAAAGCTGAAGCTGGAATAAACTGCCATCAGGCACCTCTCAAACCAAGACGGGATAGAGGGAGGTCGCCACCCCCCATCCCCCACCTCGCATGTGGCGTACAGGGTCGCGCATTCAGCGTCAGACGGAAGACACGTCAGACTGATGAAATTTGTTTTTCAGGACCTTTAGCTGTGATGTGACCTGCTTTTTGTCCCGCTTGACGCCCCGCTCAGCCGGTGTTTTCACCACTCAGTCGAACAGCTGGCTGTCTCTCACCGTCCCCGTAAAACGGCGACTAATCTGCCGGCCAAAAGCTCCATGGTCTCCGCGTCCATCCAGTTTGCCATGTTGTAGGTGGTTGAAAGATACCAGTCATGTTTATCTGTGTTTATATCCCTTCCGGTCGGCACTCGGCGTGCAGCATACGGCACTAACGCGACCACCCTCCTTTGCGGGGGGTGGGGGGTGGGGGGTGGGGGGGGGTGGGGGGCCCTCCCACAGTCGCTCCAAAGGGATTAGCGGGGCTGACACACGTTTAGCCGTCAGAGGCGAGGGGCTCATGCAGCAATGAGTGCGTTTACATGCAGCCAGTAACCCTTTTAAAACCCGAATATTCACAATAACCCGGTTCCGCAGGTCCATGTAAACACCGCCAAAAACCCGGATATGCTCATAACCGGGTTTTTAAAAACCCGGTTACTACACCTGGGGTAACCCTTTTCTAACCCGAATGTTTGGTCGTGTAAACGCATATCGGGATATCCCCATCAACGCGTGTGTTCTGCGCATGCTCTGTTCGCAAGGAATCTTGGTCTTTTGAGTAGCGAGACGTCTTGTATGCGCCAGAACACCGGAAGTAAACAACAAGTTGGGAGCAACATGGCGAGTCGCGGCACAGCACCACACTTTTGGAGTGACGAGGAAACTAAAGCACAAACAAACGCGGTCGCTATCTCTTCCGAACTGGGAAACATGTTGTTGTTTTCACAAATACCGGAACAAGAAGAACCGGAAATGACGCATATTGCGTCCTGACGCTACCTCAACGTCCGGATTTAAATCGGGTTATGCAAGTTAGAGGTAACAATTTCTATTTATGCTTGTAAACGGGTTATTCTGATCAACTCAGAAACCCGAATGCCGACCTTAACCCGATCATAACCCGGATATTGGCTGCATGTAAACGTAGTCAATATCACTACAAGGCTAAGCGCATCAAAATCGAGTTTGATCACCTTTCCCGTTTGCTCCTTACCGCATTTACGAGACCCACAAATTTGGATTTATCACTCTCTAATGACGCGACGGTCTGTCTTATAAAAGAGGTGTAATTCTCCTCCCGTTCCGGTCGGCTCATGGGTCCCCGGAAGACCAAGAAAATGAAAGCAAGTCTTAAATACTCTTAAGACAAAGCGGGAAAAACTGAACCTACGGATTTTCCAAAAGTCTAAAGGTGTGGGCGTGGCTAGGCCTCAAACTTTGACCTGTTCGCTGCGAGGGCCGAACGACGCCGCTTGCAGCTTTAGTTTATTTATCTTTCTTTTTTTTTCTTTTTTTTTACAAAATTTAAAATATGCTGTAATACAAACTTAACATTTAATGCTGCTGTTAATTAACAACCTGAAGGCAACTACCATCATTCTGTGTCCACTTAAGAAAAATGAACTCAGCGTTGTTGGGCGGAAGCCACCGTACGTTCCAACATGGTTACAGAAACTAGTTAAAACTGCCCAAAGTGGAAGAGAACAAAGGCATTTGGTCTGATTCACTCACTAATATCTGCTCACACTTTCCTTCATGAGGGTGTGACGATGGCCAGGCAGGCCATGCATTTGCTGTTCGTTATTTTTAGCCCTGCTGATAACAGCGTGCTTTGGTACGATAAGTTTCTCTTAGTCCTGCAGACTGAAACGGGGGCGCTGAGGGAAATGGCCTACTCCTTCTGCAGCAAGGAGAGCAGGAATAACAGCTGGCAGACACAGCATCTCTAAATGCCCCCCCCAATCACCTCTTCTTCCCTCAGTTTGTTCCAAATCCGCTGTCCAAATTCAACATCCTTTCTAGTTCATCTCTACAGCACAAGAGGAGAGTAAACAACAAGGGGGCTGCGGGTACGTGAGGTGAGGAGGGGTGGAGGGTAAACAGTGGCTTCAGTCGCATCCGTCTGGTTGTTGCTAGGCAACTTTCTCTGCTTATGACAGCCTTGAGTGACAGCAGACCTCCCATGTGAACAAAGATAGAAAGTTGAGGATGAATAAGGAGAGAGGAGCAGAAAGATGGGTGGTGATCTGGTGAAGTCACGGACAGACTTTGCTTCTGGCGGTCTGAGGTAACACAACAGACTCACAAAGTGGATCAAATCAATGGCTTATGAACAGAAGAACTACATCAAAACAGCCTGGAGCATCTTCGACACATTAATTCCAAAACAAATGCGTAGCATCAAAACATCGTAGTTAAAATCGTATGTGATTATTCATGGGAGAGATAATGTGCATTTAATTTCCATCACTTCTAGCGATAATTTTGCCTTTTAGCCTTTTAAATGATTAATATGAGACACAGAGGTGGAGGCTATTCCTGGTTGACCTAGTCGGCACCCACAGCCTCAGAGACAGGTCACTATGAATATTGCATCATGTCAGGAGCTGACAGGTCTGACAAGTCAAGGACCTGCAAAGCCAGATAAAATATACAGAACAGAGCTGCACCATTGTAGCCATCAGTTATTGCTTATTGCTGAAAAGTGAGTGAAAATGGATTTGTACATGTGTGTTAAATCATGTTGTGTACACAGAAAACTCTTGGTCAACTAGTGTTTCTGTGTGAATTTGGTTTTCACTGGCCTTGTTCATTCACTACAGGCCAGGTGAACCCCTGAGGTTTTTTAAAACAAGCATGATGAGCTAAAGATAGCTGACAGCCAGGAGAAACACCCATCATCAAAACTACCTGTTGGTCAGGTAAGAAGAAACTACTGAGGACGCTCCGTTCTCTTGACCAACCATTCACTCACTCACACTGACATTCCACGTACACATCATCATCCTCGTTCGGGAAAAATCAGCGATATTATCTCTTCGTGGACAAACAGATGTATTAATGGACTATTACACTGTGTGGACTAGTATTTCTGTGGTGATGGTTGGAGCTTTATTTTAGAACTGCTACTGCTAACCTTCAGTTCAGCTAGAACTAGTATATGAACTTCCTCAGTGCACTGTTTGACTTGGTGCTGCAGCAATTGTTGATTATTTACATTTCTGTATATTTTTTCAGATTGTTAATACTATTTTGGGTGTTAATACTAGGGCTGAACGATTTTGGAAAACAATAAAATTGCGATTTTTTTTCTTCAATTTTGCGATTTAATTCACAATTATTAGGGGCTTTTCTCATTTTTCAACTAACGGAAGCAAAAAACAGATCTATGTAACTTGTACTGAATATAAACAAGTTTATGTGTCTACATATATCAACAAGTTTATTTGTGTACACATACATGAACACTCACAAGTAAAGACGACATCTTGTATTTGAAGGTGCAATGCTTTGCAGCCAGGAGCACATCCCTTGAAGGAGAATAGGTGCTAGCATCAACTGTGAAAATGTATTTGCAGGAAAGAAGTGTGTCCCGTTTATTGAAGTCTTTTGTGTTTAGAGTTTTTGACGTCTTGTCCATGCAGAGCTTCCGTAGTTCAGTTACGTTCACAGCTGCTAGCCAAAACTCAGTGGAGTTGAAGTACAGTTATCTAGCTTTGCTAAAATACCTGTCTGTACTTATTTGATTAGTGGCAGTTTTTACTTTTTATTAGACTCCAAATGTAATAATGTGGCACGTTCCTAATTCGTAATTTGTAAGAATCTATTCGGCGATATTAGCATTAGCATCCCTATGGGTTTTTCAATGTATATTAGCATTGTGCTAACCACTCGCTGCCAGTCAAATCGCAGCCTTTGTCACATCGCAATTTTATTGCATATGTAATTAATCGTTCTGCCCTAGTTAACACATGGTACCTGTGAAACCTAATCTCAACTTGTGTGATTCTTCATTTTTGTCCTACAGCTTCTGTAGATGACCCAAGTTTTCTGATTAACTCCATTGCTTCGGATAAATAACTGGTTAACAACTTGTTAGCAACCCAGCAAGTGTTACACATTCATGAACTGAAAAATAAAACGACAGACTGAGTCACATACTAGCCAAGATCAGGCGGTTTATTGGTTTTTGGTGAATCTATTAGCGAACAAAAATAGCCACAAATAATTTGACTTTACAGGTATTGAGCTAAATGATAAAGCTGAAAGTCCTTCGCAACAAATGCTACAAATTCCATTTTGCAATTGTTTTTAAATGGCCATTTTTAGCTAATTATGAGTACAATAAATTATTTATTGTACTCTAATATGATCGGAGCTTAAAACTGATTTTTCAACAAATGGCAGGCCTTTAACATGGGGACATTTTTCGTTCTCCTCGTCTGTTTTATAGTTGGTTAAGCCCTGCCCTCCCGAGACACTCAGAGTGCAAGCATTTCATACCACATTTTAGCAAAAAATGTACTTAACCAAGAAAAAGCCGACCCTAATTGATCTATGTTAAACACAACAAATAAGACACCACAGATGAGGAAGCGTTTTCATTTATCATATTTGGTGGAGGAGTTTAACAGGTCAGATGTGCATGAATCCACGTGTGCTAATGTGTACAGAGGAAGTAGGCAGCGAAAGGTTGACATTAAAAGCCACACAGTTAACCACAGACCGGGAGAAGTTGCCAACATTTTTAAAAGACCAATTGCAACGGCAGATGTCTGCATCACAGTTGGTTAGAGAACAGGAAAACAACATCTCAGACCAAGCAGCTCCACCGATTTAAATCCCTTTGAGCACCAACCTGTTGGCACGTTATAGATGTTTGAACACTACTGCATAAACAATAAAACCAAACCCACACAAGCGTTTTTTTTAACAGAATGTTCAGTGTGGATTCTAGTAGGGCATCTTCCTTCTGTAATTAATGAAGTTCTCCTAAAAAAGACGGTCTGATGAAGTGAAAACCCGTCTTATTCTCCTCAGGCAGTGTTTTCGGAGCTGGGAAAGCTGCAACTCTGGCGGCGTTCTTGAGAACTAGGCGACCCTGTTTACAGTGCAGCTGGCATCTCGTTTATGGAGTCACTTTCAAAGCTTTTTTCCCTACAAGTGGCATCAAAAACATCTGTTCCCAGGGCAGCCACCCACATGAGAGATAGCCCGGTGCTGGCAAGATGGCCTGCAGATGTAGGCAACAACCGCCATGCAAATGAACATGTAAAAGTCCAGACAGCCACAATGTGACAGTTAAGTCAACAACACACCAAACGGCGTCTCAGGAGAGGATCAAGGGGAAGGCAAACAGTTCTACTGAAAAGTCAACAAACCCCAAAGACGAATCGGAGTAGCAAGACGTTATTTAACTAGTGACTCTGAAACTGCAAAAGTGGAAGACTCTGGCTTTCATGTTGATCACAGAAGTCCTGTAAGTGGAGGCTCTGGTAAGTGGGAGTAGGATGGCTATATTAGGACTGCAGGGTGCATTACATGCATGTATAAAACACCAAGTATCACTAAGGGGAGTGTGTTAAAGCACGGCCCTGTAAAGGGACATAGAGGAGGGGAGATAGAGGGAGGCAGTGGCAAATGGAGTTACTTTCCATTCCCTCATTCCGTGTATGGAAACATTTCGGCAATAAGTTCCAGTTCTCACAGAGGAAGATGAGATTTAAGGAATTGGAGAGTGAAAGTGGGGGAATGTGAAAGAGTGAGTGAGACAGAATGGATGAGGGGCTGTAGAAGAGCTGCTTTTAGTCGTTTTCTCTGGAAAAGACCATGCTCTGTGTGTGTCCTCCATTGCGTTGTTTGCCTCCTGGCAAAGGCTACCAAAGCTTCCATTTATCTCTCCTGAGCATCTAGCCTTATTGAGAAGGGGCCCTGAAAGGTAGGCAGCCCTCACATGTGCCAGGGTGACATGGCTTTTCCCTTGTTAACACTTCAGTCCTGCACCGAGTGTGCACCCGGCCCAATCTCCGCCAGGGTGAGGGATTACTCCTGCCGACAAGCTGCAGAAGAAGAGAAGCAGTACATCTGTTCTCTATATTTGCATTTCTTTAGTGAAGAACACAATGCACCACTTGACTCGGAGGAAAGCGAACATTTTCAGTCAGGCATAAAGACCCACCCCATCAATGAGGCCTTTCCCCACCCTTTGGTTCCTTTAGCTGGGGCAACAGCACATCCCAAGGAGCAGCTCGCACAAAGCACAATCTGTCATTTCCAAGGCAGACCGGGGATACTTTCTTCATGATTCTCACTCATCACTTTCCATTTACTCTGTGTTCCCGTGTGTATAAAAGGGACCAAATGCAATTTTAGGACACTGCGACGTGTGCTATTCAGCAAACTGCGGCTCTAATTGCAGACGGGGAGGAATTTCCTACATCTCTAGCGTTGAAACACAACAGCTGCAGCTGGCATGGCATGTGGTGGGTGTGTTAGGGGAGGTGTGGCAGTTAAAAGGGTGTCAGAGACTAACCTCCAACTGAGAAGCAAACAGACAGACATAACTTTGCAAACACACACAAATGCACTCGGTGTTCACTTGTGTGTGCTTTCGTCTCCTTTACAAATGCAAAACGTTTAAAGATGCGGATTTCTCTGCGACTGATTTTCAGATTCATGTTTCACCAGCAACTGGTACCCAAAAACAAATGAGTTAAGCCATTTACAACCAGTTCATGCTTAAGGAAGTCACCACTGTGACAGTAGTGGGTTTTTCCCCCAAACGGGTCCTAATGGACCGGATTTCTTTTTGATTCCATTGCCGAAAACTACGGTTCTGGCTCCAGGATGAACTGGTGCCATTTTGTTTTTGATGCTGTGCTGGGCCAGAAGGTAGAGCCACTATAGTTAGGAGAGGGAGGCAAACTAAAGGAGATTATTGGAAAAGTTATGAGTGCCATGTTTAAATTAAGGCTGGGCTCTCACGTAAGCTTGAGTCATGCTTCTGCGTCAGTGCAGAGACACACAACGCCATTATCCGGCCTGCTGGAGAACCCTTGCAAGGACAGACAGATTCGAGCTCTCTTTTCTAAACATCCGTCCGTCGAGACGGAGAACGCAAGCTTGTGAATGGTCAGGGCACCGCTGTCGTCTACATCGCCGCCATTGTGCCTTCAAAAACATAAAGAGAGCTGAGGATAGCTAGCGGCAGACACGGAGACGCTTAAAGAATACCTCGCGAAAAACCTCTAAAAACATGAATGTTTAAGTCCCCCGTGATTGGAGGAGTGAAAAGATACGCAGCAAGCGTTTTATTTGTGGACGGAAATGACAGGAAAATCCACAATATAAAATTACTATCTTGGACCGATACATGACAGGATACCACAGAACAGCGCTTCGCCCTCTGGTGTCCTGGCGGGGAATTGCTTTGCAACACTCCCCAGGAGACGGAGGAGCATGAGGGCAAAATGTCTCCGTCCGTGCGTGCGTGTCTCTCCCTTTTGGAGCTGACGGAGAAGCATGACTCAGGCTTTAGAGATAGGGTGAGACATTCGGTCATCCGGAAGGGGCTCAGAGTAGATCCGCTGCCCCTCCATTGCTCCTCCATATCGAGAGGAGCCAATTGAGGTGGCTCGGGCATCTAGTTAGGATGCCTCCTGGACCAACACATTCTCACACCCAAAGCGTCAAAATATGACGCATGTGACCAAGCCTCAATATATGACGAATTGAGACGCCCCAGCGAGTCAGGAGACGGTGATCAGGGACACGCTGGGTCACATGGCCCCACTGGCGTCGTTGTTTGACGCGCGCGGTCACACGAACATTATTCGACTATTTAACCTTCCCCTCACCCCAATCCTAACCTGAAGGTCCATAAACTGTGACCTTAAGGTTAGGGTTGGGGTGAGGGGAAGGTTACGTAGCTCCCAAGTCGTGCTAGTGTCCGTCTCACCACCGGCGTCGGATACCGACACTCTGGGACGGCGCGTCAGCTGTTTGTCCCTGATCGTTGTCTCCTGACGCGCTGGGGCATCCCAAATCATCATATATTGACTCTTGGTCACACGCGTCATATTTTGACGCTTTGGGTGTGAGAATGTGTTGCCTGGACGCCTCCCTGGTGAGGTTTTACGGGCACATCTAACCAGGAGGGGACCTATAAGGAGACCTGGGACACGCTGGAGGGACAATGTCTCTCGGCTGGCCAGGGAATACCTTGGTATTCCCCGGAAGAGCTGGCCCAAGTGGCTGGGGAGTAGGTTGCAGTCGCAGTTGAGGAATTCCCCCTGCGGTGATTCAGGGTGGCTTAATATTGCGGTGTGCGATATTATTGCAGCACTTTTTTATTGCAGTACTATCTAAACATAATGTTTACACATTTAAAAAGGTTAAAAATTGCCGTGCCTTCTTTAATAACACTTTACTGAATGCAGATCAAAGGGCAGTAACAACACAGATCGCAGTAACGTTTGTTTCTCCGACAGTCGGAGTCAATCAGTCAATCAAAGCTTTATTTATAAAGCGCCTTCCGCAACCCTGTCAGGAAGCCCAAAGCGCTGAACATGGTTCAGTTTTAGGTAAATATATGGAATAAATCAACAATAAAAGCAATTCAAATTACAAAATACAAATTACAATTACAGTAATTACAAATACAGAGTCCGACTGAACTTAAAAACAACAAAATTCAGGAGAAGGTTAAACTTTTAAATGCAAATTTGGCTGCAGCATCTAACAAATAAGAAACAAGTCCCCATTTTGTTTAGTTGTTTAAAATCAAGCATAAAAAATTACATGTACCGGGCGCGGGGCACTATCATTTCACTTTCACACACACGAATGACGGTGATTTATAGCTCGGTCACGTCCTTGTTACCCACAAGGAAAACCAGCATGTTAACCATATACGGTTTGAGAGAGGATCTGAGAGGGGCGGCAACATTTCCAGCAACACTGAAAACCCTCTCGGATGGTGCGTTCGTTGCACTAACGCACACGTACCTGCGTGCGACTCTGGCGAGCAAAGGGAATCTCTCCCGGTTGTTGCTCCACCATGTCAGGGGGGTTTCTTTAGGGTGGATGCATTCCTCCTGCAGGTAGCGAGTGAGCTCCAGCTCGGCTCAAACTCTCTTCAGGACAGTTGCAGAAACAGTGCTTGTCCGGGACTTCAGCAGGTCTCCGAGCGTTTATTATTATTTATTTGCCGCTGGTGGCAGCTCTGTCTCGGCCAAGGACTCTGGCTGCGCAGCAGCTGACGTACTGAAAACCAAAGTTCTCCCGAAGGAGCGAAGTAATGTTTCGTTTTGATACCAGTGCAGCCATCCTTCTCAACATGCATCATTGAGTTGAACCAAGTTCAGTAATCGCGGTGGCCCATGATGCAGCGCGGTGGGCTTCTTCATATTGCGATATTTCATTTTTGCGGTTAACGCGACAGCCCTACTGGGGAGAGGGAAGTCTGGGCCTCTCTGCTTAGGCTTATGCCCCTGCGACCCCAGATACATGGAAGAGAATGAATGGATGGATGACATGTTTAAAATCTCTAATGTATTTTCCCTTTTAAAGAGGACATGTTATAACTTTTTGTAACACTTATATCTATCGTCTATACCGAACCTGCACAACATCAGTACCACATAATGCCATTTCACCAGCTCTAGAAACTTCTGGGATCTTTCCAGAGTGAGGGCTCTGTCACGTTTTTGCAAACAAGCTGTTGCCGTTCGCGCCCACCCATCCCCGGCTCCTCCAGCGTTGGTGGCGTCACAAAAAGGAATTTTTTTTAAACGGCTGGTAGAAGCAAATTATTCCTGAAACCAAACACGAACAGAAAGCGGATTAACATTATTTATTTATCTTTTTAGAAGCAGTAGAGCAGTAATGATCCCAGACTTTGTTCCTTGAGGGCTGGTATCCAGCATGTTTTAGTTGTTTCCCAACTCCAACGCACTTGATTGACATGTTCAGTAGGGCTGTAGCGAAGCCTCGATGACGTCGACGGCTCGATTCTAAAAATTCGTCGACGTCAGATCCGGAAGTCGACGCACCGCGCCCACTTGTTGCATCCCCAGGAGTTTGTAAATAGAGGAGGAATCTGCCTGTTTTTCCTCTAGTTCGCCCTCTTCTCCACCTTCACTAACATCTCCGCCAAATACCGAAGACCCGGAACAATGTCCGTCCGCTACTAGATTCCTTTCCTGTTTTGCCCGCCTTCGTTTCCCGGCAACGGACAACAACTTCCGGGGTCAGATGCGCTGCTCCGTCTCTACCGCAGATGTAGAAAATCACCGGGAGCGTTTCTCCCTTCATAAAGGAGCTTCTTTCAGACACGAGGAGAGCTGTTTTGGTGGTAGCAGTCTCTCCTCCATGCTGGTCTGTTTGCTGCTGGGTGTTTTTGGTTTATTTAAACTTGGTAACTTGAACTTAACGTTGGTAAAGCTACTGTTAGCATTTTCGCTAACAGCATCTTGAGTTTGGATAAGCTGTTACGTTTTGGTTTAGAGTTCATCGTTTTTCGATCCAATCCAATCCAATTTTATTTATAAAGCGCATTCACAAGGCATTACAACCAAACAAGGCGCTGTACACTAGAAATGTTGGTTAATTAAACAAGCAATATTTAAACATGTTGAACACATATAAAAAATAATAGTTTGTGGTACAAATTAATAAATGTCTAAATGTAATAAAATCTCCCTTTTATTACATTTAGAGTGTCGTGGGGTTTCGGTTTAGTTTAAAATATCACCTTGAGTTTGGTTTAACCACCCAGTTTAGAGTTTGGACCTTTGGAGATTCTTATTTTGGTCCAGAACCCAGTAATCTTTGCCCAGTGGGACATCCCTACTTATTTGTACTTTTGTTTTAATTCCCCACGGCAGAATTAGTTTTATTATTCCCAACCTGTGGATGGAAAGGTTAATGTTTTTTTGTAGTTGTAAATAAACCTGATCATCATTTTAACTTTTAAATCCCACATTATTGTCCCTTCCTTTTTGCACACGAGCCAAATTCCCCAGGAAGGGTCGTAAGACCACTCGCCTCACGCACATAAGTGACCAAAACAAAGCAGCATGGAGACACTCCGTCTTCTACCACCTCTCAGGCAGCGGCCTGCACTCCCGTTCTACACGTCACCAGAACATAACCAACACAATAAAAGCAGTGTTATACAAAATGGAAGGCCTGTAGTGTTTATTCTCTTACAGAAACAATTTATCAATTTTTTGGAGGAATTTATTAGAGATTTTTGGTTTTTATTTACTGTGCAATAGAAAAAAAATCATTAGATTAATTGTATAAATAGTCATTAGAATAGTCGACTATTCGATAAAATAATCGTCAGAATAATCGTTTTAAAAATAATCGTTTACCCCCAGCCCTAATGTTCAGCAGCTCATCAAGCTCTGCAGAAGCCTGTCAATCACCTGCTGACTAAAATCAAGTGTGTTGAAGCAGGAAAAACAGTAAAACATGATTTCGCCTTGCAGGTCGGTCTAGCAACGCTCCATTTGAGCCTCAGCAGGCCTGACCAGTCTTGTGTCTCGCCAATCACAGCAGGTTTGGTGGGCCGGATGCTACTGCGACGGAGACAAAAAACAAAGATGGCGATGGCTCATTTTAATAATAATAATAATAATAATACATTTTATTTCAAAGCGCCTTTCAGGACACCCAAGGTCACTTTACACAAAACACGTAATAAAATACAATAAAACAATAATAAAACCCAAAGAAGAAAAAACAGAGAGAAACATTTCAATAAAATCAGAGGTTGTAGGCAGATTTAAACATATGTGTTTTGAGTTTTGATTGGAAAAGGGTAAAACTGTCGATGTTCCTGATGTCTGGGGGAAGTGAGTTCCAGAGTCGAGGAGCAGAGCGGCTGAAAGCTCTGCTCCCCATGGTAGCGAGACGGGCAGAAGGAACCGCAAGATGGATGGAAGAAGAAGATCTGAGTGAACGGGACGGGGTGTGAATACTTATAAGGTCTGAGATATATGGAGGAGAGAGGTTGTGGATTGCTTTGAAGGTATGGAGGAGAATTTTGAAGATGGACCTGAATTTAACTGGGAGCCAGTGGAGCTGCTGGAGAACCGGCGTGATGTGGTGAAAGGAAGGGGTTCTGGTGATAATACGGGCTGCTGAATTCTGGACCAGTTGCAGTTTATGAAGGACTTTGTTGGGGAGACCATAAAGAAGTGAAGTGCAATAGTCGAGACGGGAGGTGACGAGGCTGTGGACGAGAATGGCGGCAGTGTGAGGGGTCAGTGAGGGACGAAGACGGTTTATGGAACGTAAACCGTCTATTTTAAATGGGTTTCTATGAGTGAAGAGCAGATGAAAGGTTCTTAAAGCCAACTGCCCAGTTGACCGGCATCCGTAGCAGTGAGTACGTCACCTTGTTTATTGTCCAATAGCACGTGGAGATAGATTCCACCTGACGACTGAGCTCGCTCTATAGGTTGTGGCCAGACTATTTATTCAGGCTTATAGCATGGCTTGCCAGGCTAGTGGAGACCCTGATTGCAACATAAAAGGATGCAAAAAGTCAGTTTAGCATAAAATGCTCCCTTTTAAACAAAATTTGCCGTTATAATGCAGCAACAACGTTAAAACACAGTGTCAAGTTGCCATCACAGTCACCGTTTCAAACAACATTTATAGACATTGTCATTTAGTGTTTATTAATCCCAATTTAAAATTAGGTGCAACTCATTTTGACAACAGCATTTTCAAATGTCCACTTGCATTTAAAATATTTTATATAAAGTAGACCGGCTGTTTAGGAAGTCTGTCTGCAGGACTCGAACTCTGCCTGCCTGCCGTGTGATCCTGTACATGTACCCAGAATGCAGCAGAAGAAGGCTCAAACGGACAAAGATGTTTTCAGTGACATAATGACGTGTCTCTGAGTCAGCCCTCCTGCTGCAAAAATTCAAACTGGTTTCCAGCTGTTGTTTTAAAGAAGCCGCTCTGGCTTAGCACGGCAACCTCTTGGGAGGAAACCCCCTAAAGGTTTGTTTGAAAACAAAGTCGGAGGAAGTCCAAGAGGTGCAAAGACAAATAAATGGAGAATAGATTCCCTAGGGAAGTTGTCTTATGCTCACTTTAGAGCTCAGGGGCTTAGAAGCTGCCAAAATATAAAGCTGTGTTTTATTTAAAGAGACACTTGGCAACTTTTTCCTATTTTTAAAACATTTTCTGGAGCCAGTATGTGCTAAAATGACCCTTTGTGGGGTTAATGAAAGACCACCCAGCCCCTTTTGCCCCCTGTGGCCATAATAGTTCACTTGCAACTTCAGAGTGCCGGTCCGGACTGTTGGACTAAAACAACGGCAATGCAGTCTGGTTTCCTGTACGTTTTAGATCACGAACATAGCTGATTTACTTTTATTTAGTGATGAATCACTCCTGTAGACACTAATGAAGCCTGGGGAGCCGTTTCTTCTGTCAGATTAAGGTGTTAAAAAGACGAACGCAAAGCGAGGAGATAAGTTTTACTTTCAGTTCTACTAAACGGACACTAGGGTTTGCTAAAAGCAGGCCTAAACCGCCTAGTCTCCCTTTAAATCAAATGATAAATGACCCGCACTTGTATAGCGCCTCTCAGAGTAAGGACTCCAAAGCGCTTTACACTACAGTGCATTATTCATCCATTCACACACACATTCACACACTGATGGTGATGAGCTATGATGTAGCCACAGCTGCCGTGGGGCACAATGATGGAGGTGAGGCTGCTGAGCACATGCGCCACCGGTCCCCCGACCACCACCAGCAGGCGAGGTGGGTTAAGCTTGGTTTATGCTTGACGCATTTACTTTCCGCGCGGTGATGCGGCTCGCGGATGGAACGCGCTTCACAACTCGCAGCGTTTATGGTTCGTGCGGCTCGTCTCTGCGGTGAGACAATATCCTCCCAAACTGTAGGGGGCAGCATGGAGCTCTACGGCAAACATCCAACACTACACCATAGTAGAAGTAGAAATTACTGTTTACAACATGGCATTCCAGCATTTTTAACAGCGTCCTCGTCTTTTCCGACAGTGCGAGCTGTTTCTCTCCAAGAATTATTAACAACATGTTGATCACGGTGATCTCTGAGAGCTGAATCATACAAATGTCTGTATTTACGAACCTCTGCCATACTAGTTCTTGCCGGTCCGCCATGTTTTTCCGCGTTCGTCCGTCCGTCCGCGTGGTTAGAAATTTTCCGAGGTGCGCGTTACGGAAATTCTGGGCCGTGCGGAGGCGCGGTGGAGGGGCGTGGTTGTTAAAATGACGCAACTTTTCCGCGCGGAGCCGTGCGGACCTCGCAGACGCGTCAAGCATAAACCAACCTTTAGGTGTCTTGCCCAAGGACGCAACAGCAGAATTCTCTGTCCGGAGCCAGGATCGAACCTGCAACCTTCCGATTACTGGACAACCCGCTCAACCTCCTGAGCTACTGCTGCCCCAGTACTGCTGCTTTAAAGAGCAAGTCACCCCCAAATCAACTTTCTTTTCTGATAAACTATATAAATGTGTGTCTAGTTGTGCTGCAGACACGTGTAGTCAATAGTTTTGCACTTTAGTGCATTTTAGTTAAAATTTTAATTTTCTGCCTAAAACTGTCAGTGTTGTGCCGTTGTCAGGTAAAATCTCTACACTGCAGTTGAATTTAAATCTGCCATCGCTATTGGCTAAGAGGTACCCTAGAATGTTAGCTGGTACCATATGATGTCACAATGTAATTGTGAGCCTGCGTGTGTGTGTATTTGTTAGCGGCTCCGCCCTCTCGGTCTGCTAGGCAACAGCATTTGTTGCATTTTTCAAACAGGAAGTGGGAGTGGAGTAAGACTCTGGAAGGGGGAGACATTTACAGTCAGATCATAAACGTCACATTCAATTTTAAAGATTAGTTATTATAATTAATCTATTAATGAACATTTAATAAAATCAGCACATGGATGATTTATTTAACAGGACTAAACGTATTGTTCAGGTTTGTTAATGTGGTGAACTAAATAAATCAGTTTTACTGAGCTACGATTGGGCTTTTACATGGAATATGGTCTATGCTTCTCAGTTTTCTTTTTGCCTGTTTTTGTACCGAACCTCTGTCCAGTAACCCGTGAGACGTTATTTACTGATTTCTCATGACTGAGAGTGAAAGCCCTGTTACCAGGAGCTGTGTAGAAGAAAATATAGAAGGTTCTTACAATAAATATTTCATCATGAAAACTCAAAGCTCTGTCTCAAACTCAAACAAACTGAAATCCTTAGAAATTTGAATCAGCAAAAACCTAAAAGCTGCCACTCTTCAGCACCTCCTGGACTTCTGGTTTAGAAGAATCTGCAGCTATTAAATAACTGAGATGGATAAAGTTCTGTATTTATCCAAAAACATAAATACACATTAAAAGTAAAAAGAATATATTAGTGCTTTTTTACTGCATCTAGTCCATCATTCCTGTCCTACCTTGCTCTACCACAACCTCACCATCCCCCACTTTCTGGATGCTAAATTGAGAAAAAGCATCCTGGGAATCGGTGAAGACAAATCCATGTCTTCCTTCACCAGCCGAGCGCACTGACCCGAAACAATGGGAAGGCCCTTTGACCTGTAGAGCTAATCAGGACCACTGATCTGATGAGGTGCTCTTAGAAACTAGATAGGAAAGGCTATGAAGACGTGGAGGGTGGGTAAAAATCAAACATCCGCACATTCATAAGGAATATGGGTGGACGCTGCAGCTCTGCCTCTCCTGGTGAATGCACATGGAAGTCTTCTGACATTAATATTTATGCAGCTTGAAACGGCACACAAAGAGGTAGAGATGGATTCTTTGGTGTACTCCGACCTCAGTCGAGCAAAGATCAGGCGCAAGATGAGAAACGGTGACACAGGGTGTCCATCTTTTATTCCAGCGCTGGCTAGGATTTACAACAGCGTCCTGAATAAGCACATATTTCCGTATTCCTCACATCCTTATCACCGCTATGCAGCGGGCTCTGAAGAATGCCACAAAGATAGCTACATCTGGAGAAAGCATCAGCGACACCAGGAAGCTGCAGAACCTGTAAGCAGGGGCGCCGTAAAGCGGTGAAAGATTAGGAAGATTCTAAGGGCCCACAGCTTTCAGGGGCCCGAAAAAGTTTCAAAGTTGAATAAAAAATAAATAAAGTTTAAAAATCACAAGTACTTTACTTTGCAGTATTTTTCTCATGTAAGACATTAAACAAACAATCTTTTAGTCTTCATGAAATGTATATTTATTCAGAGGTCCCTACTTTATTTTGACTAATTAATTTGAACACCCCCCCCCCCCCAACGGCATAAAATGGTACAGTCCACCTGGCCGAGGGGCACGTAGCAGGCGAGGCTCACGCAGCAGTCAGCAGAGTGCATCAAGGCTGCAGTAAATATATGTCTGCAAGAACAAAGTCTGGGTCACAGAAAAGGAAAGAAAGGAGAAAGAGGACAGGCAGAAGAGAGGGCGTCAGTATGTCACACAGTTTTTCTCAAGTTTTTCTTGGTGAGTGGTTAAATTCAACCTGTTAGCTAGCTTTGATATCCACAATGAGAGGAACTATGTTTCATCTATTATGGTAAATGGGTTGTTGTCCTTGTCCCTACCAGAATCAGCAGCTGATGATATGTCAGCAGGTGTCCCCTCACAACCCAATGAACCTCAAGAAGGTGGGCAATGTAGCATGTTAGCTAGCAGCCTCATTTAAGGGGGTCTGTGGGAATCACTAAAGGTTGGTTTATGTTTGACGCGTCTGTGAGGTCCGCACGACTCCGCGCGGCGAAATTGCGTTATTTTAACAACTACTCCCCTCCACCGCGTCTCCGCACGGCCCAAAATTTCCGCAACGCGTACATAGGAAAATGTCTAACCACGCGGACGGTCGGACGCGGAAAAACATGGCGGACCGGCAAGAACTAGTATGGCAGAGGTTCGTAAATACAGACATTTGTATGATTCAGCTCTCAGAGATCACCGTGATCAACATGTTGTTAATAATTCTTGGAGAGAAATAGCTCGCACTGTCGGAAAAGACGAGCATGCTGTTAAAAATGCTGGAATGCCATGTTGTAAACAGTAATTTTTACTTCTACTATGTGTAGTGTTGGATGCATGCCGTAGAGCTCCATGCTGCCCCCTACAGTTTGGGAGGATATTGGCTCACCGCAGAGACAAGCCGCACGAACCATAAACTCTGCGAGTTGTGAAGCGCGTTCCATCCGCGAGCCGCATCACCAAGCGGAAAGTAAATGCATCAAGCATAAACCAAGCTTTAAGGCTCTCTTCTCTATCAGTACTATTACAAAGGAATATAAAAAGGCTATTTTTGGTGATAAACACATTGTTTATCCACATATTGATAATTATATACCCTAAATCCTCTAATACAGGCCCGGGCCTGTATTTGACTCAAGCTCATCAAGCTCCAGGCCTTTATTGGAAGGAGGACCAGAATTAGAGGCAGGCCTCAATTTCTATTTGAGCAAAATGAACTAATGGTTCGTTGGAGTTTTAGACAATTAAAATTGCGCCCACATTTTCAAAGTTAAACACATTTCTTTTAACAACGGTAGTTTCTGCTTCAGCCCTCTCCCCCCTCCCCCTGCGCAGCGGCCGCAAACTCACTGATGCGCCTGCAGCCTCTCGGAGTTCCTGCTGCTCTAAACATTAAAATAATTATTTCATTTTCTGTTCCTCACTTCTGATGACCTTCCATGGTGTCTGTTTGTTGCAACCAGCAGGTACAAAAACTACCTTGTTTTTATTTGACTATTTTTCTGTCCTGCCTGTTTATTATCTTCCTGCATCTCCTCTCAATCCTAAAGAAAAACTGCTACCTGGGTTCATATATATTCACCTTATGAGTTACCTTTGAACTGCAGTTCTAAAAGATCTACCGACCGCAAAAACAGCGGAGCGCTCGCTGCTTGGCGGCCGCATCAGTGATCGGTGCGTCACTGGATGACAAGGTGATGTGCCCCGATCCACAGCAAAACGCATCAGGCGCAAATAAAAGACAGAAAACATCAAAGGAAATTAACCGACATGAACGATTGCGTGTTAAATAATTTGGCAACACCTGATTGTTACTGTGGCCGTGCTCAGGACGCAGATTACCGACCGCAAAAACAGCGGAGTGCTCCCTGCTTGCCAGCCGCATCAGTGATCGGTGCGTCGGAGGACAAGGTGATGCGCCCAGCTCCACAGCAGCGTAACACATCAGGCGCAAATAAGAGACAGAAAACATCAAAGGAAATGAACCGACATGAACGATCGCGTGTCAGTACCGACGCTACAGCGCGTTGCGCACCCCCCCCCCCCCCCCCCGAGCGCAGGAGCTTGTCACCTGCTGACAGAAGGCTGCTGTCTTTTCCGAGGGCTGCATCTTGCCGGTCAATATCACGTGACAGCGACTAGTCGATGACAGGCATAAAAAGTCACTATAGTGAAGTCGACTAGTTCATACAACCCCTACTGCTCCCCAGTGTTCTGCAGCGCACGTTCTCTTTGAACTTGATATCAAATTTTCGCCTCCTCTTCGTCTCCGCACGGTTAAAGTTACCCTCGCGGTCTATCGCTGGCAAATCAAAACTGAGACGATGACACAACCCTGTGGTACTTGCTTGTTACCACATTTCACCCGGCCACAATAAGAGACCGACCTTTATTCACCTCCGCCGACTCCGACACCGGCCAAAATTGGAGACCCGGCCTTTAATTGAATACCGGCCTGTATTAGAGGATTTACGGTATTATATTTTTTTCTCCCTTCGAATCTGGGAGGGTGGAACCCCAGCTCCGGCTATGGACGAGCCCCCAGGGGGCCCAACTTGATGTTTTTTTCATGGGGCCCAAAATCTCTGGCAGCCCCCCTGCCTGTAAGCGATGAAGACGAAAGGACTCGCTCTAAATTTGGTTGCATGCCTACAACATATTCAGA
Organism: Nothobranchius furzeri; assembly: GCF_043380555.1. Lineage (NCBI taxonomy): Eukaryota > Metazoa > Chordata > Actinopteri > Cyprinodontiformes > Nothobranchiidae > Nothobranchius > Nothobranchius furzeri. Next base: position 2,675,417 of record NC_091752.1, read on the forward strand.
GAGGTAGATAAACTGTTGCTGCCGTTGCTCTAAACAAACTCCTAGTGGCACAGCCTGGATTATAACACCGTGAAACAGTTTGTCGGTGTGTGCTGGATATTGTTTGTGTTTAGCCATGAGATTTGTGAATTCCTATCGTTACCCACATCCATGAGAAACCGCAGACAGAAAGGATATTCAATATGAAATCAATAACAGGCACGGTCCATTGCGAGACTCCGGGTGAAATAGAGACGGATCAATAGTTGAGCAGCAATCCATGAGCAAACAGGAGAAATGCTGCTGTTGGAGGCTAAACCGGGGAGTGAGCAATGTCTGTTCCAGCTGCTTTCCTCGTAAAATTTACCTAAATGACGGGAAATAATTAAGTGACCCCATAAAATGTCAAATGTCACCATCTGAGAGGCGCGTGACCTGATGACAAGCAGCGTGGAGGACAGGTGACACACACAGGCTCCTGTGTCACAATCCCGGTCTTCCCACAAGAACCCAGACAGTTGAAAGATTCCAGAGCAAAGTAAGAATACCTAGGTAGGTATTCCCGACAGGTCTCGGGAAGAAAAACATCATCACATCCATCACACCAATGACAGCATACATTAACCTCTGACCCCGTGTGTGTTTGCGTGTTTATCCTAAACAGAACTAACTTGTGTCGGATGAGAGCGGTGTGATTACACAGCTGCACCTCGCCGCTGTAGCTGGGGTTTTCTGGCTCTGGCCTGAATGCGGCCCCTCAGCCTTGTTTACATTTGAAAGAGCTGCTGGTAAACAGGGCCCCGGAGAAGGTGAGCCGAGAATGCGCGCGTAGCTGCTGGGCGCTGTAGAAATCAGACGCACAATGATCCCTTGATGTCTGGGACCGTGTTGAACTGAAAGCATTATGCAATCTCTCTTTCTCTCAAACTCGTTCTTCTTTTGAGGCAGCACTCACATGATGGCATTCAGGAAAGCCCCTCCAGCTGTGGATCCCACATCCCAAACATCCACGGCAGCTCTGAATGTACTTTACCAAATGGGGGGATGGGAGCAGATGAGCGCTTCTTCAGGCTGCAGTCACTAAGGATCTTCATAAACAGCACCAGCGAAAGGAAATGAGAATGATATCTCAAAAGAAGAAATAACATTTTCTTGAGCCTTGAATTAGTTCTGCTCGACTGGACCGGTGCTCCTTAAACACATCGCTGCAGCAGTCATCCAGCAAGTTCAGCTTGTTTTTCTCTTAGTCACCCTTTCTACTTTATGTAAAATGATCCCCCACGCACGCCGAAAACTGCCTTTCAAGCTTGTCTAAAAGATTTACAACACGTTTGTTATAATAAGCCATAAGCAGCACTACTGTGCCTCAGTAGAAGCCACAGTATAGAACCCTGGGTTAACTGTGCATCATTCAAAAGTCCTAAACATGAAAGAACACATTAGTATTTCAGAAATATCCAGAGACGGTATGGAGACTGTAGCCAGATGACAAACTTAAATGAGTTCCACTGAGTCTTACTTCCTCCCACAGGGGCAACCACTGCTAAAGGAAACGACGGCGTACCGATACAACTGTGGGGGCTGTGGCTCACCGCAGTTGATGATATGGATAACAACATATTTTATGGAAAGACTATGGAGTTATTTTTCTTTTTTTTTTACCAGTATCATTTCTTTGCAGCTAGACCCATAGTGACACCTTCCAGCCACTGTTAAGTCAGTCCATAAAACTGCCTTTCAGAGCCTGTGTGTGAAACTCTTTAGTAAACAAGAGTTCGTGAGAGAAAACTGAGACCGTCCCAACTCTTGCAGCCCACATTTGTCAGCACAGCATCTAAGGTTAGCTATACAGGTCCTTCTCAAAAAATCAGCATATTGTGATAAAGTTCATTATTGTCTGTAATGTACTGATAAACATTACTTTCATATATATTATATTCATTACACACAACTGAAGTAGTTCAAACCTTTTATTGTTTCTAATATTGATGATTTTGGCGTACAGCTCATGAAAACCCAAAACTCCTGTCTCAAAATATTAGCACATTTCATCCGACCAATAAGAGAAAAGTGTTTTTAATACAAAAAAAGTCAACCTTCTAATAATTATGTTCAGTTATGCACTCAGTACTTGGTCGGGAATCCTTTAGCAGAAATGACTGCTTCAGTGCGGCGTGGCATGGAGGCAATCAGCCTGTGGCACTGCTGAGGTGTTGTGGAGGCCCAGGATGCTTCGATAGCGGCCTTAAGCTCATCCAGAGTGTTGGGTCTGGCGTCTCTCAACTTTCTCTTCACAATATCCCACAGGTTCTCTACGGGGTTCAGGTCAGGAGAGTTGGCAGGCCAGTTGAGCACAGTAATACCATGGTCAGTAAACCATTCACCAGTGGTGTTGGCACTGTGAGCAGGTGCCAGGTCGTGCTGAAAAATGAAATCTTCATCTCCATAAAGCTTTTCAGCAGATGGAAGCATGAAGTGCTCCAACATCTCCTGATAGCTAGCTGCATTGACCCTGCCCTTGATAAAACACAGTGGACCAACACCAGCAGCTGACATGGCACCCCAGACCATCACTGACTGTGGGTACTTGACACTGGACTTCAGGCATGTTGGCATTTCCCTCTGCCCAGTCTTCCTCCAGACTCTGGCACCTTGATTTCTGAATGACATGCAAAATTTGCTTTCATCCGAAAAAAGTACTTTGGACCACTGAGCAACAGTCCAGTGCTGCTTCTCTGTAGCCCAGGTCAGGCGCTTCTGCCACTGTTTCTGGTTCAAAGGTGGCTAGACCTGGGGAATGCGGCACCTGTAGCCCATTTCCTGCACACGCCTGTACACGGTGGCTCTGGATGTTTCTGCTCCAGACTCAGTCCACTGCCTCCGCAGGTCTCCCAAGGTCTGGAATCGGTCCTTCTCCACAATCTTCCTCAGGGTCCAGTCACCTCTTCTCGTTGTGCAGCGGTTTCTGCCACTTTTTCCTTCCCACAGACTTCCCACTGAGGTGCCTTGATACAGCACTGTGGGAACAGCCTATTCATTCAGAAATGTCTTTCTGTGTCTTACCCTCTTGCTTGAGGGTGTCAATGATGGCCTTCTGGACAGCAGTCAGGTCGGCAGTCTTACCCATGATTGTGGTTTTGAGTAATGAACCAGGCTGGGAGTTTTTAAAGCCTCAGGAATCTTTTGCAGGTGTTTAGAGTTAATTAGTTGATTCAGATGATTAGGTTAATAGCTCGTTTAGAGAACCTTTTCATGATATGCTAATTTTTTGAGATAGGAATTTTGGGTTTTCATGAGCTGTACGCCAAAATCATCAATATTAGAAACAATAAAAGGCTCGAACTACTTCAGTTGTGTGTAATGAATCTAACATATATGAAAGTCTAATGTTTATCAGTACATTACAGACAATAATGAACTTTATCACAATATGCTGATTTTTTTAGATGGACCTGTATTTACCTGCTGGGGTGTTTTATTTATATTAGTGCCTGTTAAAACTGGGCCAGACGAATGCCAACAACTACTTTAAAGGAGACATGTTATGACTTTATAATTTATAATAGTTTGATGTTATATTAAAAAACGTGTTTATGAAGTTTTTCTCTAAATGCCTCACACATGAAGCAATAGCAACAGTTTCAGTACCTTCCAGAATGAGTCATTTCAGGGTTCTGTCTCACGCTCTGGCTGCTATTGCCTGAGAAGCTCGGATATCCAGGAGAGGCTCAAAATAGATCTGCTGCTCTTCTAGCATGGAAAGGTGACACACTTTCTGAAATGGCTCATTTTAGGTGTTTTAGGAAAAACTCAGTTTTTTTCCCCAAGTTTGAAGTGTTTATAGAGACCAACGTGGAAGCACGAAAGGATGCAAAATGTGAGTTTTGCATAATAACGCCCCCTTTCAAAGAATTTATTAGACAGCTGAATTCCCACTGGATCATTTCCCCCAATCCAGAAATATAGATTTCATTTACATTGTAATGAAGAGTCAGAGGCCCTGCGACTCCATCTTGAAATCTGGAAAAGTTTGTGAATGTTTTGAGGCATTTTGTAATAACAGTCAGTGAGACCCAAGGTCAACTTGTATGTTTCGATGGGAACCCAAGCAGGAACAGTGAAGATTTAGACCTCGTTGCTTAGAGGTGATCATGTTAAACTCTCAGACACTTTGGAAGGTGCCGTTTTTAACACTGCTCGTGATATTACAACTCAAAAGTGCTTCTGTGAAATCTTGTCAAAGCTTCAAAGGGACTTTACAGAGTTTAGAATTTTTATGCTCGCGATTGCCCCCTCAGGCCAAAAGCGTAACGGCAGCTTCAATAGTAGGCTCGTGCACGAGGCGCGCATGCTGTACGTGCACACTCCTTAACGAAAATAACAGCTGAGACAGTCCCATGTGTGTGTGTGTGTGTGTGTGTGTGTGTGTGTGTGTGTGTGTGTGTGTGTGTGTGTGTGTGTGTGTGTGTGTGTGTGTGTGTGTGTGTGTGTGTGTGTGTGTGTGTGTGGCCCGGAGGACAGAGGACAGGAGAACGCGCAGCTAATTAATTAAATAATGTGGTTCTGTACCTTTCTCTTCAGCACAGCCGACAAAGGTTTATGATGGGTCAGTCCTCCTGCATGCTCAGATCATTCCCTTCCCTTGCTTGAAAAATTGTTCCAAAATGAAAGTTGAACCCACATCTTTTTTTATCTGTGAATTCAATGCCGTTCGGCGAGTCTCAAATAAAAATTTGGGCGTCTTACCGTAAAAAAATATACCATTAATGTAAAAACGAAACTCTAAATAAACTATGTTCACATCTAGAATCGAACACGGGTCTTCCGCACGGGAGTCCGCCGTCTTACTGGATGTGCTACAGCACCAGTGACATCTTTTGCATCTGTAATATTTATATTCCTGATGACAGCTGAAACAACGTCCAAAGAACGGTTCGGAGCGAAAATGGCTATTTTGTTTTGCAGGAAATATCTAGAAGAAAGTAGCTAAGTGTCCTCACTAGGAACAGCGACAAAGTCGCTGAGTTGGCACTGCCTCTCTCTCTGCTGCTAAAGCTACGGATAGCAAATGCTACGGGCGATGCCTGAGCGTGAACGCGCATGAAGCAGCCTGCTCGACCCGAGCATCTCTCTTTTTCTGTGATTTTACAGAAAAACAGGCAATCACAGTAAAAATGCCAGGGCTCATTCTACAGGACCAGGGTGTTGCAGGAGAATGTATGAAGAAGATATTTATTATTTCTACACGTGTTTTGGCTGTCACACTTCCATAACGCCCCTTTAATGTTACTTCGATGCTTTCGACTGATTTTTTGCAGATGATTTACACCCGTTGCATGGTAAAAGCACTCCTCTCCCCCTCCCCTCTCCATCCTCTCCTAACTGGACCCCTGTACATCTCAGATGTTGTTTGTCCGCCCGACTGGTCAACGTTGTTCTAAGACAGGGTTTCTCAACGGGGGCTGTAGCGCCCCCCAGTGGGCGTTCAGACTATATAAGGGGGCGTGAAAGTTTTTTCCACTGAAGGGGGCGCTGAGATGCTAATGGTGGGCCCTAGCGATACAGGACATTCATAACAGACAATGGCTCAGAATAAAAAGAAGTGTTGACAGTAAAATGTGGACTACCTTCGGTATGGATGTATTCCTTCACCCACGAATCCACAACTCCCCATGAGCCTGCTTTGTGAACAAGTTTTTTTCAAACGAAGCAATGAAACCCTCCCGGCTTAAGGAGCACTTGTCCAAATTGCATCCAGACAAAGCTCCAAAGGAACTGAACTATTTTCAGGTAATTAAAAGAGAGACACTCTAAAAGAGGTAGCATCAGCAGTATGTTTGCTCGAAGCTCGAATTTACTGGACCGAGGATTATTAGCTTCCTACAATATCTCGTTGCTAATAGCTAAAAACATTTTTTATGATACTTTTGTCATGACATTTGTATTAAACAGTTTCAAACTCAAGGCTGAATTTAAAAAAATAATAATTATGATTTTTGAATCAAAAAACTCCATTTCTCTTTCAATGGTGGGCAGTGAGGGATTTCAGCATGACTTTGGGGGGGGGGGGGCGTTTAGCTGAAAAAGGTTGAGAAACCCCGTTCTAAGAGAACAAAAGATGACCTACTTAATGTAAGACATGGGGTCATAATGTTGTGGCTCATCAGTGTGTACTTTGGCTATGATGGCATGCAGTCTGGACCCTGTCTGTTCTGGAGCTACGTGCACGGACAAAGGTTGTCATAAAAACACTAAAAGCCTCTTATAAGTCTGTTGAGACAGACGCAAACTTTACATCGAAACATAAACCAGCTGATGGCAACCTTCCTGCATTTTGCCGAGCTAAAAATTGGTGAATTGCGTATCCAAACATGGATCTAGAGATCTGTAGTTTAAAAACAAATTCTTCATTTGTGTACTTGTACCTATGCATCAAATTACTAATCACAAGTAAACATTTGGGACTATTTCATATCATTTAATTCAGCAGCAAATAAAAAACTAAGTGTGCATCATCAAGGGAGAGCAAATATTAAAGTGTACTTGTTTTGCTGTCAGGAAGACTTAAACCTGTGTTGCTGCATGCCACTAGCGGGTTATCTCTCCTTTTGCTTCTTTCACATTGTTTTGTTTTTATTTATGTATACGGATCATCCAAACCCTTTAAAAGCATTTTTAAAAGCCTCTTGACATCTTGTCATGTTAAATACCACTTTGCGCATGTAATAGCTTCTTGGTTCATACCGTTCATACCATTGCCGGCTAAAGCAACTCTCAAGTTTCTAGTACGCAAAACACTGAACAATGTGGGCTGACATCATTGTACCACCCCTATTTTCTCGCTCTATAAACAATAAATCAACATTATGCTTGATTGGTTTATTTTCTACATCCACTCGAAAATAAACTACTTTGTATTGATTTCCCTGTCCCATGGAAGGATCGTGGTTAAATTCAGGAATGTCTAAAAGGACAACAATACACAAAAATGATTAAAATAACAACCACTACGGTGCTAGGGGTCAGAGATTCCCAGGATAACTAAACTCGTTAGTATGATTTATGGACCAAAGGGAATAATGCCCCCTCCCCCTCTCGATGCATCTTAGCAGTGCTTTTAAAAAATTACAATGACAAATTGCTGACCATGACTAGAGTTTTCCCTGTTTGCCTGAAGTCAGTGAACATGAGAATAACCAAAAAAAAAAAAAGCTTTTCACAATTGATAAAAGTTTAGGAGACGGTTCCTTCCTGAGAAGAAGACTGATAAGAAGAAACCCCGCAAGTTCCACTGTGGGAACGAAGCAAAACAGGACAACTCACAGGAAGAGGAAACAAACAAACAAATACAAAGCAGAAACGTTCAACACGCTCGGTAAAATATGTTCCAGAACAATGTCAAATAACAGAACCTCAATATTATCCTTCTAATGTGGATTAAACTGAGTTTTGACACAGCGTCCTGCTCTACAGCATCACCAGAACGCCGCAGTGTGCTGCAGAGGTTAAGTGAAGGACATTGGCCCTAGAAGTAATGCTTCAGTGACTCACACAAACAGACCAATGCTCAAACACACTAACCACATAAAAGATGATAATCTGTCACGGCTCTGCTCCATTTGAGTTGTTAATTGTGATTATCCTCTATCAGAAACTAGCCACTGCACTTTTACGCTTTGGGGCCTCGCAACTGGTGTCTATATAAGAGGCCCTCTGTCATCAGTCCTCGAGTTCTGCCCCTACACCCTTTGAGGCTAATAATACAGTTTCATAGGTTGCCAACCCCTACTCGTACTTTCTGACTCAAAAACCAAAATTAAGTTGGAGATCTGACTTCTATTCTGCAAAGAAAAAGTCTGTATTTAAATTGCGGAGCGAGGCCCTGCGACTACTCCATCTTGAAAACTGGGAGCCCTTATGAATTTTTTGAGACATTTTGGAAAACTCTTCTTCACCGTTACTCACCAACAGTCAGTGAGAACAGTCGGTTCTGGCCTATCGTCCTCGCTTTAAACTCCTGGTCTTTGTTTTCAAGCCCCCCCCCCCCCCCCCCCCCCCATCTGACCACGCTCCTGAACAGACATTCTTCATCGCGCACTCTGCGTTCCCCTGACCAAGTCCCGCTCGCTGTCCCTCGTTCTAGGTGTCGGACTCGTGGGGACCGGGCTTTCTCCGTCATAGCTCCACCACTCTGGAAACAGTTGCCGCCCTCAGTTAGGCTGTCCCCATCTCTGCCCGTTTTTGTTTCCCTGTTTTTATTGGTCACTTTTTCCCTTGTTTTATCCACTTGTTTCTGCTCCTCATCATCGGAGACTCTATCATCAAACACGTCAGGATGAGTGGAGCTGTCACTCACAGTTTTCCCGGAGCGAAAGTCATGGACATTGCCAAACGGATCCTAGACCTCATCCACAATCACCCAACAGTGAGTAAAATTATAATCCACGCCGGCACCAACGACACCCGCATGCAGCAGTCTGAACTTCTCGAGAGTGATTTTACTTGTCGTTTTAGCCTTTTAAAAACCACCCATGTGTGTGTTTTTATCTCTGGCCCCATCCCCACGGTTGATAGAGGAATTGAACGCTTTAGCCGAATTTTATCTTTGAACACCTGGCATTCTTCTGTCACTGTGCAGCACAACATTGCTTTTATTGACAATTTTAACTAGAGCTGAAACAACTAATCGATTTAATCGATTATAATCGATTATTAAAATAGTTAACAACTTTTTTAGTCATCGATTAGTTGTTTAATAATCACATTTTACCGCATAAAGTCTATTTTTACCACAATCTGACATCGGTTACAATCTGTTCAATTTGCCGCCAGTGTGTGGCAGTAATGAGCCACTGATCTACCAGTGGAGCCGTAGAAGAAGAAACGAGCCAATAAGTGCCCTCGGTTTTCATGACGTGTCACGTTACTGACGCTCATCTTGCTGTGAGAGATGGCGGAACAAGAAGAAATACGGAAGAAAAATAGAAGCGACAAAACTGAAGAGAAACCCCGGATAAAAACCTCACGAGTATGGGAGCACTTCACTCTAGATGCCATGAAAAGACGGTTGACCTGCAAAATATGCAAAAACCATCTAGCATGGCACGGAAGCACAACGTCCCTAAGTGAACATTTGAGACGAAAACATGTGGGGACTGATGCAGCAGAGGAAGAGCCAGCTCGGTAAGTAACAGAAAATAAGCTAAAGCTACACGCAGATCAAATTTGGGACTTAGTGTTTTAGCTGAGTTCGTTATAGAGGATGTTAAACATGTTTTTTTTTGCCGCGTCAGTCTACGGTGTTCTACTTCTGATTGACTAAATGCAATCGTGAATCTCCGTGTTGTGTATCCTGGGCTTGCCAAATTTAGCATGTCTGTTTATAAGAATGTTCTCGTTAAGAGAAAAACGGCACAAACCCATAACTATGTTCCTCATTCAAAAAAGGACAACTCCGTGGAGAAAAATATACAGACGAGCTGTGTCCAGGTGAATATAACGCGGCATAGTTGTACGCTTTCAATTTTTAAATACAGGAGAAATTCAGAAAGTCATTTTTTTTTACTATTAAAAGGCTGTTTTACTATCTAACGCTGTGAAACGCCTCACAACACATTTTTGCCAAAATAGATGATCACTGTATATTGTTAATTAATTCAAATAATATAATATTGATTTAGTGTTGTAGTGTGTGTGCTGCTTTATTTTATATGTGTACTTATTTCAGTCTATTTGTGTTTCTCATGCAGAAAAAAAACAAGCAACGATGGACAACTACATGGGGAACAAGACACTCACCCCCCAGCAATGCATACCACTTACAAACTCTATTCTAGATTCTACATTATTTTTTATGGAATTTACCTCTTATATTTTGATGCCAAAAAATTATTCTGGACTGATATTTTGCACTGTTTAGCTCATTTTACACTGCTGACTGTGTTCATGTGCAATAAAATCGATTGCAGTCAACTGCACAATTCTCTTATGTTTTTCTTTTTCTTAACTGAAATGTATTCATCACTTGTATAGGTTAAATAGCTAAACAATAGCAAACCGATTAATCGAAAAAATAATTGACAGATTAATCGATTATGAAAATAATCGTTAGTTGCAGCCCTAATTTTAACATTTTTTGGGGCAGGAAGCATCTGTTTGGGCCTGACGGACTCCATCTAAATAGACAGGGTACCCACACACTTAAAATGAGCCTGGCCTGCCCACGACCACCTTTACCCACCACACCACCCCCAGCTACCCCCACGCCCCAACCTCCTCCCCCCACATCATGATGTCCCACTGGTCCAGGGTCCTATGAACCCAGTTATGATTTTAACAGTAACTCACATATTGGACTTGGACCCTTGCACACCTCTCACATACCTGTCATCAGCAGAGAGCGATCACATAAACATAAAACTAACCGGTCTAACCTTAATAATCTTAAACAGTTGTCAAGAATCTCACCCCCAGTAAACCACACAGTCACTCCATCTTTAGCTACTATCAATATGGCTCTTTTAAATGTTCGCTCTCTGCTGAACAAAACTTTTATTATAAATGACCTAATTTTAGATAATCACCTTAAATGTGTATTTTTGACAGAAACATGGTTAAGTTCAGATGCTCCTGCTATTCTCACAGCGGCCGCCCCACCAAACTTTAATTTTACTTATTCAATAAGAAATGGAAAAAAGGAGGCGAAACTGCTTTTATAAGCTCATCTACACTTTCTGCACAACCTGTTTTATGTGACTACTTCACCACTTTCGAATATAGTGCAGCCATTTTTAGCGATCTTCAGATTTTATGTGTTACTGTTTACAGGCCTCCGAGGCACAGTGCACTCTTTATACAGGAATTTTCCGAGTTTTTATCAATTCTGCACAACTCTTGATAGGATTATCTTAGCTGGTGATTTGAATTTACACATAGATGACCCTGCAGATCCTTTTACCACAGAATTTTTAAACATTTTGAGTTATATGGATTTGACACAACATGTCTCAGATCATTTCTGTGTTTTTTTTAACATCACCAGCATAATTCAGCAGGAGACCTCTGTGAGAACTGTAATGAAACGCCATCCAGCCCTGAAGTGGCTGCTGGTTTTCTGGAAATTTTTTTAAACTTTTAAAAAGATCCCTGCTATTAATTTAAATGTCCCCTGTGATTTTATCTTCAATGATTTTAACAGTAGACTTAAATCTACTCTGGATTTGCTCGCTCCACCTAAAATTAAAAAGCTACAGCCAAAACCGGCTTCCCCTTGGAACAATGAAAACTTAAAAATGTTGAAAAGATCTTGCAGGGCGGCGGAGAGAAAATGGAGGAAATATAAGAACACAATTAATAAACAAATATACACTGAATTGTTAAAATCATACAACAAAGCAGTTAGAAATTCCAGAAATAATTACTTTTCTAAAATCATCTCTGAACACAAAAATAATCCCAAAATTCTGTTTTCCACAATTACAAATATTTTGGGCCGTGAATTTAGTTCTCTCCAGAAAACCCCCTCGGATGCTCTCTGTGAGGAGTTTGCAGCCCACTTCAGAGGGAAGGTAGACACCATCAGACGTAACATTTTATCCTCCCAATGTCATGCTGCTCCCGATCAATCTGAGAGTGTGTCTACCTGATGAAACACTGGACAGTTTTGTCTTGGTTGAAGCTGAGATTATTAATAAAGTTTTCTCCTCAGTGAGGCCCACCACACGTGTTCTGGACCGTATTCCTACAAGGTTTTTTAAACAATTTTATAACTCTTTTAGAGATGAGATTTTAACTTTGATGAACTGTTCCCTTCAGACGGGGGTCTTTCCTGCTGCTTTTAAACGGGCGGTGATCAGACCCCCTGTTGAAGAAGAGCCATTTAGATTTTAATGACTTTAACAATTTTCGACCGGTATCCAACTTACCATTTTTAAGCAAAATTTTAGAGAAGCTTGTTTTAATACAACTTAATCTCTCATCTCGTCTTCCTCCGCTTATCCGGGTCCGGGTCGCGGGGGCAGCATCCCAACTAGGGAGCTCCAGGCCGTCCTCTCCCCGGCCTATTCCACCAGCTCCTCCGGCAGGACCCCAAGGCGTTCCCGGACCAGATTGGAGATGTAACCTCTCCAACGTGTCCTGGGTCGACCCGGGGGCCTTCTGCCGGCAGGACATGCCCGAAACACCTCCCCGGGGAGGCGTCCAGGAGGCATCCTGACCAGATGCCCAAACCACCTCAACTGGCTCCTTTCGATCCGGAGGAGCAGCGGTTCTACTCCGAGTCCCTCCCGAATGTCCGAGCTCCTCACCCTATCTCTAAGGCTGAGCCCGGCCACCCTACGGAGGAAACTCATTTCGGCCGCTTGTATCCGCGATCTCGTTCTTTCGGTCATTACCCAAAGCTCATGACCATAGGTGAGGATTGGGACGTAGATCGACCGGTAAATCGAGAGCCTGGCTTTCTGGCTCAGCTCCCTCTTCCCCACGACAGATCGGCTCAGCGTCCGCATCACTGCAGACGCCGAACCAATCCGCCTGTCGATCTCCCGATCCCTCCTACCCTCACTCGTGAACAAGACCCCGAGATACTTAAACTCCTCCACTTGAGGTAGGACCTCTCCCCCGACCCGGAGGTGGCAAGCCACCCTTTTCCGGTCGAGAACCAACTTAATGATTTTATCAATCACCAGCATGTCCTAGAGAAATGTCAGTCTGGTTTTAGGGTGAACCACAGCACTGAGACGGCCCTTCTGAAGATTTTAAATGATTTTAGAACAAATTATGATGCTCGGAGGGGAACAGTGTTGGTTCTGCTGGATCTGACCCCCAAATTCCACTACCTCTGCTCCGCTCCGCTCCGGTCCGCCCCCGCCTTCCGCAGCCGCTCGGTTCCGAACTCAATTTTTACTGGTACCCGCTCTACAACGGCTCCGCTCCGGTGCGGAGACCTGAGGTGGGCAAACAAGCATGCGCGGGATTTTCGAGATCTTGCGATACAGTCCGAGCAATAAACGCGGAAGTTAGATCCAAACACCCGTTGTGTGGGAGAAGCATCGAAATGAACTGTTTAATCTGCCCATCATTTGTGTTGAGAGATCAGCAGTGTTTGGATCAACAAAGTGTGACTGCTTTGATAGTGGAAACTGTATTTATGGCTTATTTTTGTGCATTTAAAGTTCATCCGCCACTGATAGTTGTTAAAAGTTGTTAAACCTGTGCATATGAAACAAAAAACGCCTTTTGTTTATCGATGTATTGTGAAAAACGAAAGTTGTGCTTGCTCCTTTTCCTGTTGGGCCGTTGTGATTTCTGTCCATTGACTGAGGAGGTGCTCCGGCGTCCGGCGAAAATAGGATCGATTCTATTTTTGCCGGACGCCGGAACAGAGGGCGGCGCACTGCGCCGCACTGCCGGAGCACGGCCGCAGTAGTGGAATTGCTCTGATTGACTAGAACGGGACCGATTTTGCTCCGGCGTTCGTGTCGGAGCGGAGTGCAGCGGAGCGGAGGTAGTGGAATTTGGGGGTGAGCGCTGCCTTTGATACAGTAGACCACACTGTTCTTTTAACCCGTTTAAAACAGATCGGCCTCTCTGGTGCTGTTCACAGTTGGTTCACTTCCTACCTCACAGACAGGACTTTTATGGTGAGTTTGGATACCTGTTCCTCTGGGGTCCACAGCATCACATGCGGTGTGCCTCAGGGTTCAGTTCTAGGCCCAGTGCTTTTTAACCTCTATATGCTCCCTCTGGGCAGGTTCTTCAGGAGACACGGGGTGAATTTCCACAGTTACGCTGACGATACGCAGTTGTACATCTCCGTGTCTCCTGATGACGCACAGCCAATGGAAACACTTTTTAACTGCATTTTAGATATTAAATCATGGATGACTGAAAACTTTCTCCAGCTCAACCAGGGCAAAACTGAAGTTTTAGTCATCGATCCTGAGACCCAGAGAGAGAATCTTTTACCTAAACTACAATCAATGTCTTTTTATCCATCACTACAAGTGAAGAATCTGGGTGTTATTTTTGACTCTGAGCTGACTTTTATCCCACACATTAAAATCATCACAAAAATAGGTTTTTACCATCTTAAGAATATCGCCAGAGTCCGCCCCATTCTCTCTCGGGCCAATACGGAGATGCTGATGCATGCTTTTATAACCAGTAGAATTGATTACAGCAATGCCCTGCTTTCTGGTCTTCCTAAAAAGAGCATCTCAGGTTTACAACTTTTACAAAACTCAGCAGCACGTGTCCTGATGAAGACCAGGAAGCGGGAGCACATCACTCCGGTTTAAGAATCACTGCACTGGCTCCCCGTATGTTTCAGGATTGATGTTAAGGTTCTTTTAATGGTTTTTAAGTGTCTTAATGGTCTCGGGCCTTCTTATCTTTCAGAAATGCTTTTACTATATAAACCCTCGCGGTCTCTGTGCTCCTCTGGCAGCCGTCTCCTAGTTAACCCTAAAGTTAAGACTCACACCCACGGCGAGGCGTCCTTCAAGTACTACAGCCCTCGCCTTTGGAACGGGCTGCCGGAGGACCTCAGGGCCGAAGGGAACGTCCAGGATTTTAAGAATAGGCTCAAGACCCACCTTTTTAGCTTAGCTTTTAACTGATTACTATTTATCTAGTCTGTTTAACTGAATCGTCTGTCATATTTGTGTGTGTGTGTATGTGCATGGACGAGTGTGCGGGTGAGTGTATGTCCACTTTGGAAGTTGGGTGCGGGAGGGGAACCGTAATTGTCAATTGTTTTATACTTGGGGAGGGGGGCTGGGATGGGAATATGGGATCTATGGGGCCACTTTAATCTGTGAAGCACTTTGAGTTGCATTCTTTTGAATGAAAAGTGCTATTTAAATAAAGTTGATTTGATTTGATTCAATGTTTTACCCTCTTTGCACAATTTGAATAGCTTTTATTATCTACTTATTCATTGTGATTTACATTTCTTATGTACTGTGCACTGCGCCTTGGGCTCCCTGACAGGGTTGCGAAAGGCGCTTTATAAATAAAGCTTTGAATTGAATTGAATTGAGACACAGGGTCAACTTTTATGTTTTGAAGGGAACCCAAGCATGAACAGTGAAGATGTAGACCTCCTTACTTTGCGTAACTCTCAGATGTTATCATATTAAAAAGTGCTTCTGTAAATGAATTCTACCAACGTTTTGCAGACAAATTGCACCCATTGCACGGTAAATTATCTACTAGATTTTAGACATGTGGTCATATTGTTGTGGCTCACCAGTGTGAACTGTTATGATGGCATGCTGTCTGGGCCCTGTCTGCATCAGTTCGGGTCTTTGTTTTGCGCTACAGTAGGAAGGAGCTATACTCATCGGCACTAAACCAATTCTCCTACCGAAGAGGCTAGCCCTTGACCACAGAGGTCAGCTGTCCCATTTGTGACGGCCTGCTGAGGGAAATACAGGCTGGGTTGACCACACGGGTCACTGGTGGTTCTTGGATGCCGTGGTTATGGGGTTAATGACTGTGCTGCACTCATTCTCTTTAATGTGGGCCAATGACAGACAAGTAGACAAAACATGTGGGAAGGGTCAGACACTTTTGGTGTCCTCCCCTCCAGCATTCCTGATATGGACACTAATGAGTTCCTAAGGGAAGTCTGGGCGCAGACATAATTCATCTTTACGAGAGATGTTTTCCAATAATCTCAACTACTGCAAATCCATAATGCATGAATGTGATGCTTTTTGGAGGGAATGTTAAGGTATCGGCATGGTGAGCAAAATACTTCTTACAAGTGGCATTTACATTGCTGTACCCTGCAAAGGTAAATTATGAGAAAATCACATCTTGTCCAAAAACTCATAAAATCACGTCAATAAATGATTTTTTCCGGAACTGCGCTGCTCTGGGCGGCTGCATGTTGGAGTAGCTCTGTTGACTATACGTAAGTTTTGCCTTTTCTTGGGCATTTTTTCTTCTAGTTTCTCAAGAAAAACTGTTTTTTTTTTTTTGGACACTTTACTTTTCTGTTTCTGGTGCTGTGAAGCTTGGAGGATTTTTACTGCTATTTTTTAGCCTTTTTCACTTTTTGAGCATTTGTTTTGATGCGTAACCATGGAAACAAGCTGGTTTACAATCGGGAGCAGCTGATTAACATTGGAAAGGCTGAAATAATACCTCAGCTGAAGCCACATATCCCAAATGAACTAAAACGCAAGAAGCGTGGGTGCAGAGCGGGAGCAAAACGGAGACAGAGAAAGGAAATTCAAACCATCTCTTCCATCGATCATAATGGGCAACGTGAGATCACTGGCCAACAAGATGGAGGAACTCCAAGCCCTTTCAAGGACTCAGTCAGAGTTTCGGCAGTTTCAGAACCGCTGGAGGAGCTAATGCAAAGAAGGATTCTCCAGAGAATCAAGAAAATGATGGACAACCCTGAGCTTTCTCTTCACAAGACTGTCCGACAACGGAAGAGTGTCTTCAGTCAGAGGCTTATTCAGTTTGGCTGCAACACTGACCGCTACTGGAGACCCTTCCTGCCAACAGCCATTGTAATATACAACAACTCTTTGATGACTTGATTATTATTATTATTCACAGTTACTACAGCAATCAATTTCCCTCTGGGATTAATAATTTTTGAATTTGAATTTTGAATAAATGACCATTATTAAATTTCGCCAAAGATATGATTACGCAACTCCTTCTTTAGGTGCCAAGGAGAGCAATATTTCATTTTTTCCTTTTGCACCTGGAGTTATTAAAGATATTTCAAATAAAAACACATTCTTACAGTTACACATCTGTCTGGTCTCCATCTGTAAACCACCGTGGATCATATGTGGCTTCGTCTCTCAGTTGTGTGCGTAGAGCTTAGCCTAGAAAATGGTGTCGAGTCAATAGGTCATACTCAACCGTGAGTTTTAAACGGGCTTAAGCTGGATATCACCATGTTTTCATGACAAACACAGTATTGTCCGGTGTTTTGTGGAATTCACTGCCGAGTCCCACATTCAAAGAAGCTCGAGTGTACAGGTAAGAGCGAAACAGCATACAATCTATAGTTCCAGGCGCATCAGATGCTTCTTTCCGGAACTGCGCTGCTCTGGGTGGCTGCATGTTGGAGTAGCTCTGTTGACTATATGTAAGTTTTGCCTTTTCTTGGACATTTTTTCTGCTAGTTTCTCCAGAAAAAGTATTGTTTTGGACATTTTACTTTTCTGTTTCTGGTGCTGTGAAGCTTGGAAGATTTTTACTGCTACTTTTTCACTTTCACTTTTTGAGCATTTGTTATGATGCGTAACCAAGGCAACAAGCTGGTTTACAGTCAGGAGCAGCTGATTTTCAGAAATCCTTTGGGAACTTGGATGCATGTCATGGAAGTGGACAGCATGCTCATTGTTATGGGCATCCACGTTTATTTGAGAATAATGTAAAAGCTCTTTTCTACTGCCAACACCAGCTTTATGAACTCGTGTGGCTCCACTCCTTTGAACTTTGAACACAAATTATTGTTTTGGAACTTTTTTCTTTATTCTTATTTATGTTTCTTGTGTGCAGTTATTTCCTGTCCAGGGTGAATAAGTTCAGCAAGTTAACTTCCACAGAGTGTTACTTTGTAACAAAGCACAAGTGTTACGTTTTATTTATCGCTGCATTTTTATTATTTTAATATTCTTACAGGGATCTTCTGTCCCTAAACGTGTGTGTGCTGTTAGATTCCCCAGAGTTAGCTAAGTCAGAAAAAACATGTTGTAGCCAGATGTTTTAGCATAAAGCAATGGAAGGGAGGGCTGCTCGATTATGGCAAAAATAATAATCACGATTATGGTGACTGAAATTGAGATCTCGATAATTTAGGACGATTTTTCTATTTATGTTGATTTTATTTGTTTTTATTCAGTCAAAAAATTGCTCAGGGCACAATCAGGACAAAAATAAATAAGAAACAAGATGATCACTAAAATAACTCCTGATTCCCAGTATAAAAAGACCAATATACTTATAGCTCATAGTCTATGACCCAAGGGCTGTAGACCTTGGTTTAACACATGTAAGTCTAACCAGTACAGACCCAAATACCAATATCTTGCAAATACTGACAGCAAGAATTATACAGTGGCATTTAAAACAAATAAATGCAAATAAATTGATGTTCACAAAATGTTGTATAACATTTATTGAGTCGTGTCAAGGTGCTGTAGGAGCACCGTGTCCTCAGAGAGGTTAGTTATTAGTTATCAGCGTGAGGAACTTATTTCTACCTTATTTATAAACTATTTATTTACAAGTCCATCAGTTAATGTAACAATTGTCCCAACCACAGCTGCACCCCCCAACCCGGTCTCAGCAATCAGGGGCAAGCTGCACGTGTGTTTAGCGTGCCGCACGCGCACATTTAGCTGTTTTTAGTGGCTCAGGAGCCCGCAGGTGCGGTGTGTGTGTCACTCACTCTGGTTACTCCAACAGGGAGCCGGCTCTCGGAGCCGTTTCTTTAGCGACTGACACATCACTACATCATTCCCTTTCCTAATGTCCTGAAGAACGGTCCGGAGCGCAGGCGGAGTGTTTAGCTAACCTGCAGGAAACGTCGACGACAGTTATCCAGAAAGTAGCTAAGGGTTACCAGAGATGTTTCTGAGGTGTTCGCTAGGTACTTTTAAGTTAAAAAGTCAAGAAGGGGGTCTGAAAAGCTGCTAGAAATAGCGTCAAAGTCACAAAGTTGGCAACACTGTGGGAGGAGCGCTTCATTTGCAACTCAGGGCAGCGCAAGTGGGAGGAGCAAGTAATCATCTCGTTTTGTTTTTAATAATCGTTCAAAACTCAGATCGTAATCGTGATTAAAATTCGATTAATTGAGCAGCCCTAATGGAAGGGAAGGCTTGCATTCACCTACATAAAAACACTATAATCTATGTGAATTCACTTACGTTGTTTTATGCTAAACTAAGAAACCCACCTGCTGCCAGGTCATATCGGGCTGGTTATAAAATGTTTTAACTCTGGGGAATCTTAACCAGACACAGTTTACTGAGTGGTGGAATATTCCTTTAAGTTAAAATGTACGTGTGGAAACCACCGTTTACAAGGAAAAACTGGAATGTTAGATTTATGCTGTGACTGAGTTTGTGTGTTCTGTTGTTTTTGAGATCTGCTAAATAAATCTTATTTGCATTACTTGGAAACCCGAGTGAGTTATGGAGACAGTTCTTTGGTGTGTAATAGAGAAATAAGTTTGCATCAAAAATGCAGAGAATGAAGGATTTAAGCTTAAGAACATTTTATTTCTTTTTTTTTTTGTGAGGGAGATTTATCGGCCATTATATCGGCTATCGGCCTTTGTTAAAGGTTTTATATCTGTATCGGTCCCAAAAAAAGCATATCGGTCGGGCCCTAGAATAAACCCGACCACATTTATTCACACAAAGCAACACCTTACCAAAACAAACGTCCAACCAGTGTTTCACAACAGGGTGCTAAATCTACATCTATCCAGGAAATGCACCAAAATCCGGTTCGAGCCAAAGCAGAAACAGAACTCGAGAGGAGTTTGTTGAGTTCTGGTGACATATGAAAGAGCTGGAGCAGGCTGTTGGCCATGGCCACATAACAGAGCTTCCTTTATTGTTTGTGCAGCACAGACACAAATAATCAATTAGACATGAAACGTATCCGTGATGCAACATGATTCGACGTGCTTGGTGTTATTTACTGTTGGAACTGGACATGCAGCTTGTTCTGGTCCGGTTACGCGATAGCCGTTGCCACAAGAACGGCTTCAAGTATTTGTCTGTTCTCTGAAATTCCTCTGTAAGCCACAAACCACAGACAGACTCAAAGCTGGACAAAAGACAATTTTCTAAAATAAATAAATAAATAAAACAACCCTCATCCTAATGACTTCATCTGTGCTTTCCCTAACAGGGATTAGTAAGCTTAAATCCTCCCATAAATCCAGACAGCCATAAAAACAAAGGCTTGACAGCATGATGAGGAGAAAGGATGTCTCTCAAAACAGGAGCAGGCACCACGTGATCCCCGTCTGCTGGCTGGTTGGATTTAAAGCAACAGGACTTGGTCGGGGAAGCCTGTCGTAGGCTAGCCACCCAGTCAGCTGGCATTCCCCAGCCCAGGTTCTGCTGATCCTCGTCACAAGCGAGGGACGCGGGATTGGTTGGGAATTAGCCCGCCACATGGTCTGCCACGCTTCTTGGGAATAATAATGAGATGTGAATTACCGTGTAACATTTTCAAAAAGTCCAATCTTAAGACCTTTAACAGAGCTCCTTCTATTTTTCTCCAAGCTATGATTAGTCAGCACCACAGCATCAAAGAACTATGAGAACAAGTGGGAAGTTCACATGATCAGCCAGCACTGGCTGCACTGTCACGAGTTGTGCAACAAAAATATGGAAAACAGCCACTAGCTTAATTAATCTGCATGTGCAAATAAGGTTTCCAATAAAAATGCCTGCTACAAATCAAAAATTTGACTCGTAACTCTAGCAGGGCGTCTCCAAACGGCTAAACCAGAGGGAACCGTGAACAGCTCAGCACGGATAACAACTGGATACGGCCCGTGGGCATGTCACAGGAAGCCGTTACTCCTCCAAACCTGACAGGTGTCTTATTGTTCAGCAGAGCATAAACTGCACACATAACTTTATTTCCAAAGACATCTCTGGCTCAGTTACCCAATGTCTGGTTAGAATTGCAACAAGTGCTGCAAGAAGCAGCTTATTCCTTCCTTAGGACCTTCTCTGCACCCTGTTGTCAAGCAAAGACTGAAACACTAACAACTGCTCATTCCTTTTCTCCTTTAAGACAGGGCATCAAGTTTAAATGATATAAAAATGAGTTATAAATGATGTAAAACAAAAAAAATGAGCCTTAGTTTCAGACTACGTTATATTTGTGTACAACAGGAAGGATGAGCAGATTCGTTGGCTTGTTTTTGCTTTGGTGCACATTTTTCACTTCACTACACACGTCTTCATGCTCATTGGGGTTAACAGTCAGCTGAAAGAGTTCCTTCCTGATGCGCAAACGTGTGGTGGCTGGAGTTTAGCCAAGCATTTCTAGTGTCAAAGGGAAAAAAGTTCAATGTTCCAGCAGGCTATGAACAAGCTTAAGCAATAACAAAACATTACTCGGTTCTGCCCGACAGAAACCTGATCTTTCCCAGGCATAAAACCATGTGGAAGAGAATTATATCTTATTGATCTTAACACTGCAAGAGCTGTTCAGAGTGCAAAGCCAAAAGAAAAAAAAATCCATAAAAAGGTATAAAAACTCACATTCCAACTTTTGTTGTGTCTATGCCTGAGAAAAAAAAATGAGGATAAGGCCAAATTGCTTCCCATTATTGGGAATTTTGTTAGTGTGCAGGCTACACTTCCTGCAGGAAGACAGAAAGGGATATAGAGCTGGGAGACAAACAATATTTGACTCAGTCCCCCAGGGGAGTACACAGTACAGTGAGTTTGAGTTGAATGGGCCACAGGAGCTGCCAGCAGTAAAGCTGTGTACAAGCACACTGCCGGGTTTTATTTATGTGGAATCCAAACAACTGTGACGTTAGGGAGGGAAATGTTCTTTGTCTGAACCTGCTGCTTCAAAAACCACCCAAATAATCTCCTAACACAACTCCAAAATGCTTATATAATTGAATAATCATATCCCCCCATCTGGATGCAAGTGCCAAAACCAGACATGGCCTGTGAGAGTTTGCTTTCCGAGGACATGTGAGGCTTTATTACCTACCAACATATGGACTGTGGTGGCTTTATCGCCCCCTACCGGTGGCACGGGAGAACTGCACCAAATAAATGAATTCAAGAAATGATTTGCGCTCTAATAAGTCAACCATAAATAAATAAATAAATCCAACACTATAGTCTGTTACATTGTATTGTTTTCTTTAAACATGAGTATGATATATTAAAAGCTTAAATATTTATGAAAGCAAACAATAATTAAGTTAAGTTACACAAACAGTTCAGAAATAAACACGATATAGTTAATATAGGTTTTACTGTGCGTTTATTCGGAATGTTAGTAATTATAATCTTAGTTTTCTGTCTAAGAGCAACTTTATCTTTTGTGCTCACTGTTACCAACAAAGTGTCGTTTCGCTGAGCGTCTATATTTACTTTCCACCTATAACGATACCACTTTCTCACTTTGTTGTTCGGTTCGAGGTAGAAAACCCAGCGGAGGCTTACCGTAAAGCGTGAGCGGCGTCCTGTCCACGTTTCCGGTCCTGTAAATGATCTTTAAGGGTTATAACCGGTGGATATTTGGTCTCACATCTCCCACTTTCAGTCTCAACCTCCAGACTGAAGCAACGCGGACCACAGCGATATCCATCCAGCACCTATCTGTGATGACAACACGCACGGGGCAGAGGCTCCGCCCACTCCGACCCAGGAAACAGGCTGCTCTCTCGGTTATTATTACACCTGTTTGCAAGTTGGTAATGACTAAAAGTTATTTCCACTTGAGACTAAATGCGATTTTATGAGTCCGTTATGTCAAAGTAAAGAAGCCCCAGACGTTTACCACCACCAGACTATTTTTGTCTAAGCCCTACAGCGGCACCATCTGGTGAAAAGCAGAAAAGTAGCTTTCCACAAATGAAGATTGCATTCTACCGATCCATTTTTCTTTTTCCTTTTTTATCGTCTTTTTACAGTAATCTGCGACTGGGATGTTGCTCTCTTCATTTGTTGTTCTTTTACACGAGCACATTCTCAAAACAAGATTAGTTTCCGATTAAAAACCGGAATGTGAATGCACTTCCTGTAAAAAAAAATAGGTAAACGAAAATGATTGTGACAGCTGCTTGTTTCGATTTAAAATTCATATTTTAAAACACATATACTTCAAAATATATTCTGTACCGAAATAAAATGAAGATAACGAAAAGAAATGTATTTCTTTCAAACAAATTTCCCCAGATATCACGGAGCAATTCGTGACGTCAAATGCTCGCGACAGTGGGTTTGTTTCCATGGAGCTTTAGGAAGCTAACGAGGTGAACTCGCGGATTAGCCATGGATATCTTTGTTTTCTCTTTTCTGTGGGGTAAAAAACATCTCTCATGATGTCAGAGCAGTCGCAGACTCTGTTTTTATTCGAGTTTTTGGTGGAATTTATCCGACTTGACAAAAGCTGTAAAGTTTCGTCCGCATTGTCTCTTGGACTGCGACTCCTGGATTTCCCAACGGTGTGTATTAATCAGCATCAGGGCGGTGTTGGCACGAGCCTCTCCGAGCAGAAATATGAAGATAACGTGGTTCAATTCAACTTTAACAGAGGGAAGTCTTGTTTCTTCAAAACGAACTTGGACTCATTGAACATCCAACTATCTGTCACACCTCTGCATGCCATGGTTCTGGATATGATGGAGGACCATCCCAGATTAGTGGGATCCTCACTGATATCTCTGGTTAAAGCGATGAATAAAATCATGAAGGATGTGACCAAAAGTGGCATTTCTACTCCCTCCTCTCACGAGGAAAGTGGGCTTGCAGCAATATGCAACCTCGTAGGGGAGAGAATTGGAACAATCTCCTTGAGTTATAAACTTGTGTGTCTGGGAGCAAGTTTACTGCCACGCGTCACAGAGAGAAGGGGATATAAAAGCATGCCAGGAGGTCAACAACAGGAACACAACAAAGAGAAGTCTTCACCCTCTGAGCTCGACATCCAAACCAGTGGACGGGCAGACGCAAGAATCTTGTTAGATGAGGATAAGCTGGATGATGGTGCTGTGTGTGACACAGTAAAAAATCAATTTGAGAATGATTTTCAAGAGGATTTAACTATATTCTGTCCCCCTCATCTCTACTACAGCAATGCTTCGCCAGAGACGAGCAACGACAAACAAGAATACAAATTGCCAGATCTAAATCCTGAAGATTTTCTGTTTGAAGATTTTTGCTCTGAGGAAGAAGTGGATAAAAATAAAGATGCAGGACCAAGCTGCAAAAAGGAACATGAGAAAGTGGCATGTGCTCAAAAAACATCAAATAGTCCAGAGACCAGCGGCGTGACCCCAAACATCTTTAGGGATGCCTTGAAACACCTACCCCTGTTAAACGCTCTTGTTACTGAACTGGTACAGCTGGCTGGTGAAACTCATCACCAGTCTGTGACTGTTAATCCCAGTCAGGCTCAGATTTACAAGCCAGCTTCCAGTGAGCCATCAGGACATGAAAACACACATCCGTCTGCACAGTCTCTCCGCAAAACAAGACAGCACACTGGGACCCGTTTAAAACATTTACAGCCCCCCAGAAACTGCTCCACACCCATCGTGAAAGGCAACCAACAAGAAGAGACTTTAACTGGGAAGAATGGCTCCAGCAAATCACACAGGAAGACGCTTGTATACGGAACAACTAAAACATATCATCTAAGGCTGAAGCAAGTATCTCTTGTTAAAGCTAAACCTTGTGAATGTGTGGCGTTGTCTCAGAGGGAGACGCAGGCGAGGGCAGCCAAAGTGAAGACAAAGTCCAGCAGTAAAACTGTAAAGTCCAGCCGAAGAAAGACGGTGTTAAACAAGAGGCCCGGCTCTGATGAGGATATCGAGACAGCAGTGCAACATCTCACAGAGGACGCTGCATTACAATCAACAGTCACGCTCAAACTAAAGGACAATGAACAGGATGGAAAAGTATTTCTCCCTCACAAAGATCTGAAATTAATTCATATTCCCAGCGTGGAGACTGAGAGCATTTCTCAGAGCAAAAACAAGCATCACAGAGAATCAGATCAGTCAGATTCTCAATCTGACAAGGACAAATTCAAACGCCCGGTCCCTACTTCCACAGAGAAACCAAGAAGCCAACACGGCAGCCCAGAGTCTTCGTTTTCAGAGTCCAGTGTTGGTAAAAATGAAAATGCAGACTATGCAGATGACTTTGACAGTCTGGATTCGGGTGATGCTTCTCCTAAACCTGCGAGTAGCCCCGAGTCCACCAGGACCAAGACTCCAAAGTCTCCTGTTTCACCTGACCTCTTCAACTCTGGATCACGATCTAAAAGTATCCAGCACCGACCAGTCGTCCTCCCGGTGCCCGTCAAAGCCCTCGGGTCGCCGCAGAGGTCTCTGATGCGTACACACACCCTCAAACCTCACACACACTCCTCTGCCTTCTCCTACGATGATGACGATGAAAGGGACAAGCCGGCTTCTTTACAAACGGTCTGTTCCAGAAAACAAACGACTGCTGGAGACAACGTGGAGCAGAGCTCCTTTACTGAGATATTTTCTTCATCAAGATGTGAAAGGATTGCGTCTCCTGGGAATCACTGCAGCGTTCAGGGATTTTCTGTTGAATCCGTATCCTCTTTTGAAGCTCAAGATGCAGAAGAACTGGAAGATGAGCTTGGATCTTTGGATTTCAGAAAGGAATATCAGCATATTTCTGAGCTTGTTGCAACCAAACTCCCTGGGTACACGATGTAAAGAAACCTGTTTCATTTCATTCAAATGTCACAGACTAGTTGAATTTAAATAAAATAAGCTTTTTGTCGAAGTATTGTGAAGGTTTTCTGCCTTTATTAATTATTTATTATCAAGTTACAACAAAATTACAATAAACGGTAAATCACAGATTTACCGAAAACCTCGTGGAAGGCTATGAATTATCTCCATGAACTCGTAATGTGGTTTTAATTGTATTTGTGTTTTCCAGAAATCAGCAGGGTTGGTAAAAACTCCCTTTTCAGCTTTATGGTGAACATCCCGAATGTTTTTGGTGTTGATCTAAATCTAAATGCAAAAATATCAAAACAAGGCCCTTGTTTACTGATTTTATATGGAGACTTAATTTATAAACTTGCCCCCGCCCCTTTTTATTTTTCATATTCTAAGATGTACATTTATATTTTTTGTAATTACTGTGGTCTGTTTGTCCGGAAACACTAAAAATGTTGTGGTTTACAAAAGTTTGTTTTATGAGGACCAAGAATAATAATAATATTTCTGCAACAAGCACACATTCTCGTTAAAATAATAAGGTCACTGAGTTGTCTTTATTATGCAAAAATGTCACATTTTATTTAGTTTTCACTGGTGCTAAAGTGGCTTGTATGGAGAATTCGTCCTGCCAAAAAATAACCAAAAAAATTGATAAATAAATTATTTGGGAAATAAAATCTGAAATACACGCATCAACGAATATGATTAAAAATGAATAATTAAATATATTTTGAAATTAATAAGTGAAAATTTTTAAATGTTTTCCTCATTTTTTTCCTTGATCTCAACCATCGACATATATACTTATTTAGTCATTTATAATTTATTTCCTCTTGTGTTTATTTATTTGTTCGTTTATTTTTAATGTTAATTCAACCTTTATGGATCTATTTATTTTTAATGTACTGACAGATTTCCAAATACAGCCTATTTATTTATGTTTACATTTATAATTTTATCATGTGATATGTTTATTCATTTAATTCATTTATGTATTTCCAATTTAAGTTTGTATTTATTTATTTGTTTGTCTATTTATCGTGTTGGCAGGATGAGTCCTCCATAAAGTTTCCTGCAAAAAGTTAATTCGTCTGAGCTTCCGAGTCAAAACATGACTTGTGTCAACTAAATCCCATTATTCTCTTGCGGCCCACTCTGCGCATGCGTGAACGATGTGTACGGAAGTGCTGCTCCCGGAGGAGGATTAGGGTGAACTGAAATGTTTAAACACGTTTTTCTAACGGGACCTCCAGGTAAAATGAGACACCAGCTGTATAAAGTAGAATTCAGTCGCCAAATTTTATTCCTAAATACCGATTTAAGGTTTATATGTTTACTCCTTGAGTAGCTCCAGCAGCGTTGATGTTGTTCTGATAGAAATATCGTATTTTTAAAATGGCTGTTTGAGTTATTGCAGTTACGGACCCTTCCACACATTGATTAAAAGTGTTGGTTGTAGTAAGTAAGGCAGGTTGATGTCCTGATATTCTGACTGTATTGTTTGGTTCGTAGGTGTGGGGAAAACCACCCTGGTCCGGAACGCTTGTGAAGCTCTGGCGTCATCAGGAGTAGGAGTGGAGGGCTTTTACACGGAGGAGGTCAGGGAGGGAGGCAGGAGGGTCGGCTTTGATGTGGTCACACTCACAGGAGACAGGGGCCACCTGTCCAGAGTCAGGTAGAGATCACACCCTCGCATCCTATCACACTATCTGCTCCCTTTCATCGCTTTGTTGTTGTGACTCGCCTCGTTTTGCCTCGTAGGGACGGTGCTGGTGGCTCTCAGGGCAGACGGGAGTACGCAGTGGGACAGTATGTGGTTGATTTGCCTTCATTTGAGAGTCTGGCTCTGCCTCTCTTCAGAAATGTAAGACGCATGCCTTTAAACCAGCACTCACAGCAGTTCCTTTCCTCCCTGCTTACAGATCATCAAACCTTTGATTGTCTCACAATTGATGGAATAATTGGAAGCTTGCAAACACGTAAATTCCGCGCTGACGTTTTTAGTGCTCACGGTGCCGTCTGGCTGTCTCTGACCGTGATTAATCGTGCATGTAAAGTGAGCTTTGGCTGACGCCTACACATGTAAAGCAGCGAGTCTGCGCTGCGCTTCACTTTCGTCTGGCTTCATGCCCTGCGTGCAGCATGTAATCCATGCAATCTAAACATTAACAGTAATTATTAAAAGAAAAGAAAAGACACAAATATTTGCATGTAAATTCATCCAAAATTAGATGCATGACTTTAGAATATTGATATAATATTGCAGGAGAAAAATCACGATATATTGCCTTATCGATATTTCCTTACATCCACACTGTTTAGGATATGATACAAATTAATACTTTTTTTTTTTTAAATTGTGTCCTGCCTGGCTGTGAAGCAATCACAATTGATGTCTGAATGCGGAAGACAAGCCTAACGGTTGAATGTGAGGGGCCACAGACCTGTCCCGAAAGACGTAGAAGATGGAGGAGTTAAACGTGATTTTTAATTAGAAATTAGGGCCGTGACTCGATTAAAAAATTTAATCTAATTAATTAGAGGCTTTGTAATTAATTAATCTAAATTAATCGCATTTTTAGAGTGTTTCTGTTTTAACTTAAACTTCTGTTTTCACCTTTAAGACACGTTGTTTGTGATTGTTTACAGAGTAGTGAGAACACGGAGCGTTCTCCCAGCGGCAGCCAGGTGCCTCTCGTTTGTCTGACTACTTTCATAAACTACTGTTAGGGCACAGAATTATTCTGTCTGGTGCTTTCAGCGCTGCACAGATGTTACGTAAATGTTAAAAATATAGCTTACCGCAACTTTTGTAAAGTTTCCAGTGCCACCGGGCAGCCGCAGCAGTAACGATCTCTGAAAAATGTCCGCCACACGGACTCCGTTGTTGTCTGGAAGTTTTTTTTTCCAAGTTAAGAAAAGAGGCAGGCGTGTTTCCTAAATCCTGCATCAGTCCAAGCAAGGCAACTTCTTTCTGTTTTTATTCCGTTTTAGTAGCCATTAGCACTGTGCATTGTTGTGTGCGTCAGTGATGCGATGACAAAGGTTCCGCCTTACTTGAAAAGCAAGCTGCGATTAAATGCTTTAATTTTTTTTAACGTGTCATTTTTTCCTAATTAATCATAATTAACGTGTTAAAGTCCCAGCCCTAATAGAAAATTAATCATTTTAGGACACACCTAGACAACAGCTTATTAAACTTAGTCACCCTCTCAATCAGTTATAAGAACGGAACATGGGCCGACAGCACTGCTATAAACGCAGAGAAGAGTTTCTTCGGAAGCCTGGAGGTCCAAATGAAGTTGGTGCACAAAAATGTGATTTTTAGGAGTGTTAGTGTTTGAAAAAAGAAAAAAATCACCACATACAACCACAGAGTATTTGGTGGTCATGATTAATAGATAAAGAAAAAAATTATTTTGATGCCCTTCTTACATCATTAATGGTCTCATTCTCTCATCTTTACACCAAGTTTTGAATTATTTTTTATTTATTAATTTTTTTGTCAGTTTCTATGTTTTTGTTTGATCTTTTTTTAAACTGTTAAACTTTCTGTTCTGTCTTTTAGTGTCACCAAGTTCTAAATGTGTTATTTTTTAATTTTCCTTGCGTGTTCTGTGTCTGCAGCTGGGCTCAGCAGAGAGGGGCAGCAGGAAGGTGTTCGTAATCGATGAGATCGGTAAAATGGAGCTCTTCAGCCAGTCGTTCATCAGAGCGGTGCGACAGACTTTAGACTCTTCTTCATGCGCTGTCCTGGGCACCATCCCCACCCCCAAAGGCAAACCGCTGGGTCTGGTTGAGGAGGTGCGGAGCAGGACAGATGTCAAGGTTTTCACCGTGAGTAAAACTTACTTAGACTCAGACTGAGAGACAACAAGAAAAAAGCTTTTTAGGTCCGTTTTGGGAACCGTTGAGGTTCTTTGTTGATGCCGTGTTCTCTTGCTGTTAGGAGGACAGAAGGGCTGTAGTGTGAATCATCCCCCAGCTATAGCAGGATTAAGCGTGAATCACGCGTGACTGATTCAACAACAAAGGGACGTCACAAGCGTCAAAATAATTTACAACAGAAGACTCGTTTATGGACATTATCATGCAAAACACTGTCCTGCTGGAGACACTGTGTCACATGTGGCTAAGACAGTAAACGCTGTGTCTGGGGAGACGTATTATCATTTTATTATCTGACAGTAGGTCAGAGATTAAAGCCTCTGGGTTAATAATCCTGTGTTCTGATTGGCTTAGACTCTACTGAACACATCTCTTGTTATCTTTTATAATTTCTCTACTTGCTATATTGATTTTTCCTCTCTTGCTTGTTACTTTTCCCTTCTAGGTGTCCAGGGAGAACAGAAACGCTATTCTACAAGACATTTTAACAACTCTTGGGGAATGTTTAAAGCCTTCAACATGAAGGGAATCTCCTGCAGTTGCTTTGTTTTTGTGCTCCGTGTCACCTCACATACCCAAGCTATTTAAAAAATCTGGTGGTTAACAGCGAGGTGGTGACCTAGAGCAGCAAGATGAGGGCCGTCCAGAGCCGTCAGAGTGGTTAGTGTGTCACATGCATGTATTTATGTATGCAATATCTTTTTCTTATGGATTTCCTTCTGAGTAAGTAATTGTGAGGTGGAAGGGGAGGGTGCATTGTTCAGCTGAGTTCTCGTTAGTCACCAAGGCCAAAACTGTTTGGCTCCAAAAAGCAGCTGAAGGAGTTCAGTTTTCTTCATTAGACTGGAAAAGTGATGCTTGTTTAAATAAAGAACAAAAAGCACGGCTGAGTCTGACGTTTCCTTTAAATCGTCGACACGAGAGCCTGCTGTGTGTCTTCAGTCCGAGGCGTTGCTCACTGAGAATCGGTCAGTATTTAACAGTGCAGCCATGTCACGGTTTATTCCTCCGCTGGAATGGAAACATGCTTCTTGTCCCATGAGAACGAGCACATCTGCCTGATGCTCACGTTTTATCTTTTCAAACGTTTCACTCTGATTCTAATATCTGAAGGTTTTCTCCTCTGTCAACAAGCTTTACGTCACCGGCCACTTTATTACGACCACCTGTCGCTGATCTGTAGGGGGAATGTGGCGAGGTCTGAGTATTTCAGAACCTGCTGATCTA
Source organism: Nothobranchius furzeri (assembly GCF_043380555.1). Classification (NCBI taxonomy): domain Eukaryota; kingdom Metazoa; phylum Chordata; class Actinopteri; order Cyprinodontiformes; family Nothobranchiidae; genus Nothobranchius; species Nothobranchius furzeri. The sequence continues at coordinate 2,705,982 of NC_091752.1, forward strand.
CTGGGATTTTTACCCACAACCATCTCTAGCATTTACAGAGAATGGTCTGGATGTAGAACATCTCCGACGAGTAGCAGTTGTGTGAAAAAGAGAATGTTTTGTTGGTGTTGGGCAAACTGGTTCTAGAAAGGCAACGTTAAGTCAAACCACCACTGGTTCCAGCTAAGGTCTGCAGAACCTCACCGGCTGCTCCAGATGGACTCCAGCAGCAGAAGACCGCACCAGGCGTCTCTCTTGTCAGTTAAGTGAAGTCCCACCACTTTGGACCCGTCAGACCCACCTGAGCCTGGTTTTAACACCACCGTCTACCTGAGTATTGTTGCTGACCATGTCCATCCCTTTATGACCACATGGACCCGTCTTCTGGTGCTACTTCCAGCAGGACGATGCACTATATAAGATAATCTCTAACCATGAGTTCACTAGACTCCTCAGTCACCAGATCTCAGTCCGGTCTAGAATCTTTGGGACGTGGTAACGAGAGATTCCCATCATGGAAGGAGGTGATGCTGTCGTGTCAGGATGGACGTTTCTGACACCTTGTTGAATCTATGACACAAAGACTTCTGAAGGCTCCTACTAGCTAGGCCAGGGGTGTCCAATCCTGGTCCTCGAGGGCCGGTATCCAGCACGTTTTCGTTTTAACCTGCTTCAACACTCCTGATTTCAATCAGCAGGTGATTAACAGGCTTCTGCAGAGCCTGATGAGCTGCTGCACAGGTGATTCAACCAGCTAATCAAGCGTGTTGAAGCAGAAAAACCACAAAACCTGCTGGTTACCGGCCCTCCAGGACCAGGATTCGACACCCCTGAGCTAGGCGTACCTAATAAAGTGACCGGTGAGTGTTTATAACTGCCGGGATTTTACTTCCGCCCCCGCTGTGTTCGGATCACACAAAGGAAAACATTTTAAACAGGATCTGTTCCCACAGCTGAGCCTGGGTGAGGCTTTGACACTAGAGAGGAGGACGAGGCTTCAGCTCCATGACTGGTTTGTGAGTCTGATGATGGTTCTGACTTTACAGCACGTGAAACTCCCCCACAGACTCTGAGATTCAAAATCTGGTGTTGAAGTTTTTAACAGAAGCCCTCTAGTGAAGATGTTTGCAGCAAATCATATTCAGGTCACTTCAAAGTGAAAAATAAACCAAAACTCACACATTTGAAGGCTCTTTTGGCATTTTCCCACCGTGCTGCTTGTGTAACTGATGTGACCTGTCAGGCTGGCCGCAGAATAAGCTGCCAGCCACGATCTGCGTCAGGCGTGCTGCTGCGCCAGCATCTGTTCTGCGGCCTGCCTTCGCGCCGCTGGATCAGCTGGCAGCAGCACAAGTTAATACGGGAGGGTTCTTGAACTAACATGGAAATATGAGGTTGCAGAGTTGTTGCAGGCGCAGACGTGAAGAGGAAATGAGAGTTGATGGTTGGGGGGGGGGGGGCAAGCGGAGCTGCAGAGGGAGAGCTGCGGAAGGTGGTCGTCGGTCACCTGCAGCACGGTAGCAGATGTTTTATGTAACACTGATGGAGACCCTGCCAGCTCTGTCATTTGAAGGCGTGAATGGATGCATCTGATGCATTGTGATGTAATTAGCATCCATTCTGTTTATGTTGTCATGTGCAGATCATTCCCCGTCATCTCCAGACAGCGACGCATCATGAAAGTGACACTAAGCTCACATGTGACGCCTGATGAACGAGTAAATAAGAAACTCTCCAGCTGATCTTTGAGTTTTAGGATTGAACCAGGAGCAAAAACATCACGTGGTAAAATACGCCTGAAAGCTTAAAACATAAAAATATGCTTCTTAAAATATCTAATGTTATATAATAATCAGTTTTATAACAATATAACAGTAATACCATAAAACTGGTGCATGCAGGTCCTCCACCAGAGGGCAGTAGGCATGCACATGTATGGCAGGTTTCTGATGAAGGCACTAATACTAATATTAGGCACTGATACCTCTTGAACAGATATCTTACCCAAAATTAGAAGCTTGTCTGTTGACATATTTCCCAGAGTTAGATAAGTGGGAAAAGACGAGTGTTAACAAGCCCAGTCATTCTCCTGACTCGGGTGTACTCCTTTAGCTTTAGCTTAGCATAAAACACAGTAAGTGAATGGATCCAACCAGGGGCGGATTTAGGACTGAAGAAGATCCGGGGCTTAACACACACGCGCGCACACACACACGTGACACGCACTAGTCAACAACATCATATATATATGTCTTGTACCACATAATTTTAATCTGAAGCTACATATGAAGCATTTTCAGGGCAGAGTATTGTTCCTGTTGGTGTTTAGTGTGAGATGATAGTAAATATTCCCTTTCTTTCTCCACCATCTTTACCTGATAAGCTAACTTTAGGCAAACCAGCAGCACAACAAATATTTTCAAATAAGACTCACAAACCTGAGTCAGCACCAGTCTCATCAAAGCTGGGGTTCTGTCGCCGTACTTTTGGTCTAAAAAACGTCCTTATGTCCATCTTCACTCATGCGTTTCAGACAGAGAGTGTAGAAGAAGCCGGCTGCTGAAGGGCTTCTTCTTCAGTGGTGGAGGCTCAGGCAGGCTGTATACAAACTACTGCCAGCTGCTCCCCCTCTGTTGGACTTTGGTACTGCATGTTACTTCCACGATTTAGATCCGGGGCTTTTCATGAAACATCCGGGGCTTCAGCCCAAGTAGCCGGGCCTAACGCCGCCCCTGGATCCAACTAGCATTGTGAGTAAAAACATACGCTCAGTTGTGATCCCAACTCTGCTTGATGACATAAAAATCAGACCGACTGCAAGTGAACGTAATAAGTAACATAAAGGAATTACAGGAGCCGTTCTAGATTTGGGACTCCTTTATGTGGACCACAGCTGTGAGCCTCCGCTGGAAGGTGCAAGGTAGCCCCAAAGACACCGGCTTCCGTACACACAGGCGTACATGTTGTTAGTGAACCAGCATTGAACACACACACAATGACGGCGAGAAAATTGTAGTTCATTCTGTTTAATTAAACATATAATGGAAAACAGACATCCTCTGTACAGCTATAGGAACCACCGGTTGACTCAAATCCATCGATGCATTTTAAGCAGGAGTGATGTTGCACGAAAGGTCATGAAGACATCGATTAACTTCATCTTCACACAAGTGAATCGATGTCCATGCTGCAGCAGGAATGCAGTTTCAGGGTCCAGATGTTTACATGGAGCCTTTTATTCATCCGCTCATGAAGGCTATACAGGAACTCAAGGAGCTTACAAAACAATCCAGGACAAAAGGGGTTTTGCTGGTTGGAGGGAGAGGGCGAGGGTGAGAGTGAGGCTTAAGGCGGGGAGAGTTCTCTCAAGTTATTGCTCTTTGTGGTAGCAGCCCAGGAGGCACACAGAACAGCTGCAGACAGGAGGGAGGGGGAGACGGGGGGAGGGAAGCCGTCACCCAAAAGGCCAAACAAGCTGATAAAAATCGGATCTATTGTTACACAACAGCCCCCTGGAGCTGCACAGGAAATTCACTTATCCGAGCATGATTTATTGGACAATGACGAGATAAATAAACCAACATTTTTATTTGCAGTTCCCAAGATTCTCAAGAAACCTGCAGTTGAAGTTTAATGACCTGAAGTTGAATGAGCCCAGGCACATGTCTGAATGCTGCAGAGGCCATTCTGCACCTCAGCGGGCTTTAACTCCCCTCATGCTGGCAGGTGGCACCGAAAAAGCTGTTTGATCCTGCTTCCTAACCGCTATTCCACTTTCCTACTCACCACGGATGCTTCCCGTTATTACTTCACTTTCGTGCTCTCTCCGGGGTTTCTTGAGGCAAACAGCATTGGGTTGCAACGCCCACGTACCGACTGCAATTTAACCCTCCATCGCCTGCAGGTTGAACGCTCTGCGGCAAATTAAAAAGAAACTAAAACATCTTTTTGTTTTCTCTATTAAACTCAAATTTTGTCATCAACTGCTCCAAGACACACGATGGTCCTCAAGGTACGCACGGTGCTCTCTCTGCTCCGAGGTATCGATATGTGTCGGCGCCTTTAACGCTCGCCTGGCCATTATTATGGTTGAGCTTCAGCAGAGGTTGGTTCTGCGTGAAACCAGCAAACTTTTTAAGTCTCTCCAACCATCAGTGCCACTGATGATGCCCTGTATGAGCACGCACAGCGACTTGCTGACATGGACGTCATTTTTGCTTTAGAAGTGGGGGGGACACCGGGGGGGGGGGGGGGGGGGGGGACCTTTACAGTATGTTCTAATGGGAAACAGGCTTCAGCACAAACGGTTGTTTTCTGCTTGGTCCTAGAGCTCAACCAGTGTCAGTTTAATATAGCGTAATGTTGTTTTTGGATGGTAAAAAGTGCAGGGGTCAAAACTTGACTTTGGAAAAAGTGGGGGGGACATGCCCCCCCCCCCAAAAAAAAATTACGGCCATGCTTGCTGACCACTCCAAAAAGGACTTAAGTGGACAATGTGTAGTTTTCACAGTTAATCCCTGGAAATATCAGTGAAACTGTTGTATTGAATCAAATGATGGCCATTTGTTGAGAAGTATTGGCGGCTTCGAAACACGTAACCATAAAAGTCAGGTTTAAAAACATGGGAGCAGGTCTAAGTCTCCGGGCGACGCCATACAGGTGCTGGCCAGTAAATTAGAATATCATCAAAAGGTTGAAAATATTTCAGTAATTCCATTCAAAACGTGAAACTTGTACATTATATTCATGCAATGCACACAGACCAATGTATTTCCAATGTTCATTACATTTAAATTTGATATTCATAAGTGACAACTAATGAAAACTCCAAATTTGGTATCTCAAAAAATTAGAATATTCTGAAAAGGCTGAATATAGAAGACACCTGCTGCCACTCTAATCAGCTGATTTACTCAAAACACCTGCAAAGGCCTTTAAAAGGTCCCTCAGTCTTGTTTTGAAGGCACCACAATCATGGGGAAGACTTCTGACTTAACAGCTGTCCAAAAGACAATCATTGACACCTTGCACAAGGAGGGCAAGACACAAAAGGTGATTGCTAAAGAAGCTGGCTGTTCGCAGAGCTCTGTGTCCAAGCACATTAACAGACAGGCGAAGGGACGGAAAAAATGTGGTAGAAAAAAAGTGTACAAGCTCTAGGGATAACCGCACCCTGCAGAGAATTGTGACGACAAACCCATTCAAAAATGTGGGGGAGATCCACAAAGAGTGGACTGCAGCTGGAGTCAGCGCTTCAAGAACCACCACGAGGAGACTCATGAAAGACATGGGATTCAGGTGTCGCATTCCGTGTGTCAAGCCACTCTTGAACATGAAACAGCGCAAGAAGCGTCTCGCCTGGGCCAAGGACAAAAAGGACTGGACTGATGCTGAGTGGTCCAAAGTTATGTTTTCTGATGAAAGCAAGTTCTGCATTTCCTTTGGAAATCAAGGACCCAGAGTCTGGAGGAAGAGCGGAGAAGCACAGAATCCACGTTGCATGAGGTCCAGTGTAAAGTTTCCACCGTCAGTGATGGTGTGGGGTGCCATGTCATCTGCCGGTGTTGGCCCACTCTGTTTCCTGAGGTCCAGGGTCAATGCAGCCGTCTACCAGGAAGTTTTGGAGCACTTCATGCTTCCTGCTGCTGACCAACTTTATGGGGATGCAGACTTCACCTTTCAACAGGACTTGGCACCTGCACACAGTGCCAAAACCACCAGCACCTGGTTCAAGGACCATGGTATCCCTGTCCTTGATTGGCCAGCAAACTCGCCTGACCTTAACCCCATAGAAAATCTATGGGGTATTGTGAAGCGGAGGATGCAATACGCTAGACCCAACAATGCAGAGGAGCTGAAGACGACTATCAGAGCAACCTGGGCTCTCATAACACCTGAGCAGTGCCACAGACTGATCGAGTCCATGCCACGCCGCATTACTGCAGTTATTGAGGCAAAAGGAGCCCCGACTAAGTATTGAGTGCTATACATGCACATTCTTTTCATGTTCATTCTTTTCAGTTGGCCAACATTAGAGAAACAAACATTTTTTCATTGGCCTTTAGAATATTCTAATTTTCTGAGATACCAGATTTGATGTTTTCATTGGTTGTCACCTATAAATATCAAAATTAAACGTAATAAACATTGGAAATACATTGGTCTGTGTGCATTGCATGAATATAATGTACAAGTTTCACGTTTTGAATGGAATTACTGAAATATTTTCAACCTTTTGATGATATTCTAATTTACTGGCCAGCACCTGTATTAGACGCCATGTTTTCTTCTATGGGAGCCCGTGAGGACAAAACGCGTTTAGCGATTCGTAACAAACTGTTACAGAACTTTCACCATTCATAAACGTTGTTTTCCACGTTTACCTCTTCACTCGCTGCCGCTGATGAAAGCGAGTCTGACGTGCTCGTGTTTTCTGGAGGTTGCACTCCCAGAGATTTTTGACCCTAACGGCCATCCGTTGGTAAGGTCTTACTCGAACATAAAATATTGATTGCTTGCCGTGATTTAGGTCTATACTGCCTTCTCTTGCCAGGGAAACTACACACACACACATTCCCAGGACAACTCCTCCCCTTCAGAAGTTGTTTCCAAACGGAAAGAGCTGTCAATTAAAGATGCTCGTTGTGGATCACGTCTGCAGCAGCAACACCGGGCGATGTTTGTGCAGCAGTGTTCTTCTATCTCACGTTACCAGTGGCTGTATCAACAGCAGAGCGGTCATTTTCCAACAGCAACAAAGCAAGTAAAACTCATTCACTTCCCTCGTCGATGATTCTGCTGCGCGAAGGCGTGCAGAGTTCGTTTCTAAAGCGGTGAGACACAATAACAACGGTTTAGATTGACGTTGCGCTTGTTCTAGGCACTCAAAGCGCTTCCATTATTCACATACTGTCGGTGATGGTAAGCTACTAGCTAGCCACAGCCGCCCTGGGGTGGCCTGACAGGCTGCGTAGCGGATGAACAATGACGCTTCAGAGAAACGATCTGAAATCTGTCATTTGTTAGGATCCGTGGCTCCTCTCCAGAGGCATCATTTATCCACCAGTGGCAGGGGAGGGGTCAGGACCCGAGGACATCTCTGTGCTGTTACACTACTCCAACGGCTCATCGAATGACTGCAACAGCTTGTGTGAGTCACTTAGCTCTGAAACCCAGTGCAGACTTTACCTCACCTTTGGGAGGACATGTCATGCCCTCAGTCTTTTAGTGGTTAGATGCAACAAAGTGTGGAGAAGTGCAGTGATGTCCAGAGCTTGTATTGCACTATGACCCCCCGCTTGGAGGGAACGTCACCAGAGTGTGCCGACATGCTAGCACAGGGAGTTGTTCACTGTTTCTGCGGGGGACAGTCACATACACCCCCACAGCTGTGTAGGGAGCTGTCAGCAAATTGTATAGAGGTCAAAGGGCAGGAAGGACACAAAGATCTGGGGCACGGTGATCAATCGAGGGGCTGGTGCCGCCGCCCTCAGGCCCTCAAAGGATGTTGCTGTCATTCCAAACATGACGGAGAGGGAAAACATGCAGGAATGTTTTATTTATGGAGACGAAAAAAGGGAAAAAGCAGATGTCACATGTGCGTACAGGGATGGAGGGACTGCAGGATGTTGTGAATCATTAACTTTGCTTACAGAGTAAATTGGTCGCATGCTGTACGAATTCATTCAGTGACACTTACGATGACTTCCGCAACATTTTTATTTAGCTCTTGGTATTTTCCAGACTTTTGAGGTTTCATCTAATCTTTTAGAGTTCTCTGGATCAGTAGTTTTCCAGCCTTCTTGGACAGTGGTGTCCCCAGAAGATTTTTGTCATGGGAAAAGTTTTGGGTGGTCCATCGAGGTGCGGTAACTCTGGGACTGTTTAACCTTCAGCTGTACATTGCACACTCCTGTTATCTTTTTCCTTCAAATGCTGACATGCAGCCTACCCCCCCCCCCCCCCCCCCCAAATCCCGGGAACTTTATGAAGCCAACACGGAAGTGGCATAAACGTACAGTTCCACCTTCATCCACTAGGGGCTGGTACCAGAAGTGAGCTAATCCTCATCCACTCCCATGTTAAAAATGCCAATTACACAGCAGGAATAAACATGTTTACATGTTTATTTCATCATTTTAGGTTGAATAGATCTAGTTTACGTTCATGACATCTCTGAGGGGGGTGGATTTTTGTTACTCTTCTGCTCAAGTGTAATTTAATGTTTAAATTCAGAATAAATAATGAGCATCAGAGCCACGTCAGAGCCAGAGCTAGCACTGGGTGACGGAGACATGCTCAAAATGTTAAACATCTGTCAAAAGTGACGGAGACCGCAAGCTTGTGATTGGTCAGGGCGCCGCTTCCAGTATATTCGTCACCAGCACCGCTGTAGCTCCGTTAAAAAGAAAACGGTTATTTAGCGGCAGACTCCGAACAGATTGAAGGACACGTCATGGAAAAAGTCAGAAAATATTAACATTTATTCACCCGTGAGTGAAGGAGTACAAAATACTGAGCAAATGTGGATGGAAACGATGAGGAATGTGGGTTTGGAGGTGGCGATCGCATGAAGAGGTGGAGGAGAATGAAGAACAAATTTGGCCGTGTTATAAAGTCTCCGAAATTTATGAACACATTAGTAAATGTGTTCTGTCGTGCACCGGATGCTGTTGTATTGGGTTCGAGATGTTTGAATAGTCCGTGGATAAGAAAGCAGACAGCATACGTAACTCCCACACTTCACTTTATTTCACTTCCTCTCTCCTTCTGCATTACTACAATCCATTGTACTAGCGCCTCCTAATGGAAGTAACATGCATCACAGGACACAACATTTTACCCTTTCTTAAAGGAACACACTTGTACACAGGGATGAACAATAATGGAAAATTCCCTCTTTAGTACAGCTGTACATGCACTCAAATTAGGACAATGGATCCAGGCAATATAACCACAATGTCAGTACATTTCAGTACTAAAAAGAACAATATATATATAAATGTATATATATATTTTTTTCCAACAGCAGTAACCATACATATAATCAAAAATACACCTTAGAAATTTTTACCCTTTTTTCATTTCTTAGCTTTGTTTGTCGTAACACTGAAACTTATCTAACATAATGTGTTGGCCAGTTGGGAGCTCTTCTCGACCTCTGAGGTCGTCTTATACCTAGATCAGGTGAAGTCTGTTGGACATTCTCAGCCATTGTAATGTCATCAAAAGCCATCTGACAGTTGTTACCTTTTTGATTCAGAGCTTCTATAGGAAAGGATGCTAATTTAGAAGCATTGCATTTCCGACCATCACTAAGCAGGTATGTATTAGCTCCTATCTTTTTAATCATTTTTAATGGCTCTGTGAACTTGGATGATCCTTTAGGAATGTGACCTGGTCTTTTAACCCCAATCCTCACCTATGGTCATGAGCTTTGGGTAATGACCGAAAGAACGAGATCGCGGATACAAGCGGCCGAAATGAGTTTCCTCCGTAGGGTGGCCGGACTCAGCCTTAGAGATAGGGTGAGGAGCTCGGACATTCGGGAGGGACTCGGAGTAGAACCACTGCTCCTCCGGATCGAAAGGAGTCAGTTGAGGTGGTTTGGGCATCTGGTCAGGATGTCTCCTGGACGCCTCCCTGGGGAGGTGTTTCGGGCATGTCCTGCCAGCAGGAGGCCCCCGGGTCGACCCAGGACACGTTGGAGAGGTTACATCTCCAATCTGGTCCGGGAACGCCTTGGGGTCCTGCCAGAGGAGCTGGTGGAGGTGGCTGGGGAGAGGACAGTCTGGAGCTCCCTAGTTGGGATGCTGCCCCCGCGACCCGGACCCGGATAAGCGGAGGAAGACGACGACTGTACAGCGCAGAGTATTTCTTCACCTGCTGCTTCATTCATGTACAGCACCATCAGTTCATTTACCAACCCGTCACTTTTCTCCTTCTGGCTGGAATGACAGAGTTTAGCAAAATGTCCAGTTTTCCCACAGGAGTTGCATGTAGCCTTTGCAGCAGGGCACGATGTCTTATTAGCAAGATGGTTGGATGACCGACAGCGAAAACAGGAGCAGCGCTTACCAGTCTGTTGACTCGCAGGTGCCATTTTCTTTTTGTCCCGCGCTTTGTTCTTGCGTTACTGCGAGTGAACGGCCCTCACTGCAAGCAGCGGCGGTAAAGTTGTCCGCGAAGTCATCGGCGGTCTGTAATCCCGCCTCAATCTGTAAAGCTGAGGTCGTAGCTTTAGCTAGGTTCAGCGCCGGTTCCAGCAGCAGTCTGTCTCGTATCCTGGCGTTGGCAACCTGTTCTATCAGTTGGTCCCGAAGCATCTGCTCCTCCATGTCCCCAAATTCACATGTAGCAGCCAACTCACGTAATGCAGCCAAAAAGTCATTGATTGACTCACCAGGCCTCTGTGTCCTCTGAAGGTATCTGTGACGTTTGGCAACCACGTTCACTTAAGCCTGATTCATGCTTCTGCGTCCGCGTCAGTGCGGAGACACGCAACGTCCTTGCGGGCTTGCCGGAGAGCTCCGCAAGGACGGACGGAGTCGAGCTCTCTTTTCTAAACATCCGTCATTCGAGATGGACAACGCAAGCTTGTGATTGGTCAGGACACCGCTGTCGTCTACACCGCCGGCATTGCACCCTCAAAAACATAAAGAGAGCCGAGGATAACTAGCGGCAGACACGGAGCAGCTTGAAGAATACCTCGCAAAAAAACTAAAAACATGAACGTTTAATTCCCCGTGACTGGAGGAGTGAAAAGATGCGCAGCAAGCGTTTTATTTGTGGACGGAAACGACGGGAAACGTGGGTTTAGAGGTGGGGAGCGCATGGAGGTGGAGGAGGATGAGAGACAAATTTGTCTGTGTTAAAAGTCTCTTATATACAAAAAACACAATATAAACACACTATCTTGGACCAATACATGACAGGATGTCACAGAACAGCGCTACGCCCTCTGTTGCCCTGGCGGGGAATTGCTTTGCAACACTCTCCAGGAGACGGAGAAGCATGAACCAGGCTTTAAGGCACAAAGTGCTTCTTCAGGCTCTCCACAGCTGAAGCAAAAGATGTACCCGTCTCTGGCAATGTTTAAAAACAGCCTTTGGCCTTCCGTACCTAGTGCATGCAGAAGAACAGCGCGCTTCCTGGTATCAGACCAGCTATCTCCATAAGCTCCGATAACTAGCATGTAGATTTCAAACATCTTCAGCCACGCAGGAAATGCAATAGCAGGTTCGCCTGGGCACGGCATAAAAGGAGCAGGTAGTGGCACCGACGCGGTCATCCTCATCGCCAAAATGTTGTATTGGGTTTGAGATGTTTGAATAGTCAGTGGACAAGAAAGCAGACGGCATACGTAAGTTTATGTCACTTCCTCTCTCCTTCTCCCGGTTCTCCACACAGCATTACTACAATCCATTGTACTAGCGCCTCCTAATGGAACTAACATGCATCACAGGACACAACAGACAGGACACCACAGAAAAGCGCTACGCCCCCTGTTGTCCTGGCCAGGAATTGCTTTGCAACGCTCTGCTGCCTGAACAGAAGTTCGAATGTGAAAACCTTTCCGATACTCCGTGTGCGTCTCTCCGTTGTGGAGCTCACGGAGATGTATAAATCAGGCTTTAGAGATAGGGTGAGAAGCTTGTTCATCCGGGAGGGGCTCTGTAAACCCGCTGTTCCTCCACATCGAGAGGAGCCAGTTGGGGTGGCTCGGGCATTTAGTCAGGATGCCCCCCCCGGAGAGGTTTTCTGGGCACGTCCAACTAGGGGGAGACATAAAGGAAGACCCAGGACACGCTGGAGGGACTATGTCTCTCACCTGGCCAGTCTGGACCTCCTTGCTGCCCCGGCGACCCGACCCCGGATAAGCTGCCAAAAATGGATGGATGGATGTAAGAAAAATGCCACTTAATCGTCTGATCATCATCCAGTCCATACTGGTGTTCAGTTTCTCTGTTTCCTGTTTCTTTTCATGGGGCCTTTAGAAAAAAGACAAACTTTAAACCATTTTATTCCTGAACCACAATAACTGTTTTCTCTTTAAAGCAAAAGGAGTTTAATCTTTAGATAACTGCCGATTCTCTTAACTCTCTGATGTTTTCTAACGGTATTTTTTATTTATAGTAGTAATAAAAGTGGTTCTGATTCTGTTCTGTAGTCCTTTTTTTTGTAGCGTATGCCTGAAACTAAACATTACACAAATTATATTTTAGGAAGTAAACCGAGCATGCTATGAAATATCTTTGCTTTTATTTATTCTCTCTGGTTCAAATGTGTTATTTAAATATAAAACAATAACTATTCTGTTCATGTAAAAGGATGCAGGGTAACATTTTCACATTTTTTTATTATTTCTTTTTTGTTTAGTTTTTCAGGTAATAAACAGAAATCTGGACTGTAAACACACAAGAAAACAATTCAGAGAGTCTGTATGCATGAACACACTCTGACATTTCCCCTTTGAAACAGAACCTCAAAACTCTTCTTTACATCTGGGAACGTGCAACACCACAAAAGCGCGTTGGTAATTGTTACCAGCAGCACTCCTTTAACCCACTTATGCAGACTCATACATCGGCGCGATGTGAGGGCTTGTTGTCTTACGCCACCGATTTGAAATCGAACTCACATGTTTGACGTTGAACTTGATGCAAGAGTTAAATTTGTCCTCAGAAATCTGTTTCTCACCATGATGTCACCAACACAACAACTCCTAATAAATCTAAACACGTTTCATTTCCTCTGATGGACGTAATTTTGGGGGGGACAGGGGGGACATGTCCCCCCCACTTTTTCCAAAGTCAAGTTTTGACCCCTGCTCTTTTTACCATCCAAAAACAATATTACGCTATATTAAATTGACACTGGTTGAGCTCTAGGACCAAGCGGAAAACAACCATTTGTGTTGAACCCCATTTCCCATTAGAGCATACTGTAAAGACCCCCCCCCCCCCTGTGTCCCCCCACTTCTAAAGTGAAAATTACGTCCATGTCTGAGATTAGTTAATTTGATTCCAAATCCTTCAGAAAAGTGTCGTTTGGCTGTCCGCTGCAACAAATCCGTCTCAGACACTGAATACTTCTCATGCTAAACAGCGCCATTCTGCAAATGCTTTATGCACAGAACTCATTATGCAAGCATGTCCACAGAGAGCGTCTGGTTCCTCCGTCTAGCTGCGGTCCTGATTATGTATGTTTGGATCATGGCTCTGGATTCTGTCTGGTTTTATTGTGCAAAAGGGGGCTAATGATGTGAAGATGTTCTCGATCCTTGAGTGGCCTTTAATCTCTGTCCATTTGATCTTCTTTGGGTTTCCTCAAAGACTCCAGAGAGGACTACAGAGTGGAATGACAGATATTTTCATCACTACTGTCTTGAAAACAAATCTTTAATCACAACCATGGACGTAATTTGGGGGGGGGGGGGGGGGGGGGGGGGACATGTCCCCCCCCCCACTTTTTCCAAAGTCAAGTATTGACCCCTGCACTTTTTACCATCCAAAAACAATATTACGCTATATTAAATTGACACTGGTTGAGCTCTAGGACGAAGCGGAAAACAACCATTTGTGTTGAAGCCGGTTTCCCATTAGAGCATACTGTAAAGATACCCCCCCCCCCCCCCCGTGTCCCCCTCACTTCTAAAGTGAAAATTACGTCCATGATCACAACCACAGCTTTTTCAGAAAAAGGTTGGTTTACGTGCGCTACAACTCAATCAGTGTCAAACTGCTGACTTATAGTTGAGAAGGTGGAACATTTTACTGTTGCTGAAAGTGTCGCAAGCTCGGATTATCTGGTCAAAACAAAGCCAATAGGACATCAAGATGGCAGAAAAACACCACTCTAGTTTAACTACACAGTGCACTCATTAGTTTGGTTAGATTTACTTAAAAACAAACAAAAAAAAACCACAAAAAAGTTTAACTAAAACGACTCCTGGAAGTGATTTTAATCTAAAACACATAAAAAAGCAGGGATTCACATCTTAAACACGGTCAGTAGTAAAATACTTTTGTTACTTCTTTAAATTCGGCTTAATATGTGCACTGCACATTGGAAACTTATTTGTAAATCCCATTCATCGGTTCAATCTGCATCTCTAAACTCAGAAATCCTTCTTCCAAAATAATTTTTTGAAGACGGATTTGTTGCGAGGCCGCGGCAGGCTCGCGAAGCTCCCCAGAGCGGAGTACTTATGTGTGTCCTGCTGCCATCCATGCAGCGGCTGCAGAGGGGGGTCCAAACTTCTGCCTGATGAGCCGTTTGTCAAACTGTCCCCGACCACCACAGTCACACAGTAGTTGGACCCTTTTTCCAGCCCCTTACCTGCAGCAGAGGGCAGCACTGGTTTGATCTTCTGATAGGTTGCTGGAAGAAAAGGGAGGATTAAAAAGTCAAAATTCACATCTCAAATTTAGAAAATGAAAAGCCTAGCAAGTTTTGTTTTATTCATTTTGGTCAAACCTTTGAATCTCATGTGATCAGTCAACACTCACAGTAGATTTTAATCAAAAGGGTAATCAGTTTTTCACAACATCTTTGTGAGTTTTATTAAAATCCATCCCATCATGGTTAAGGAGCTATTTTGCAAACAGACAAAGTTAACTCCACTAGAGCTTGTGTGGTGTGTAGCAAGAGGATGACTCGAACTATCATGAATGCAAATTTTACCTCAATAAGACAAAATATGATCATTTCTGACCTAAAGCTTATAATTAGCTGCTTTATGCTAACATGTACTAATAATGCTAATAAAAGACCAAAGCTAAACACTACATCCTTCATTTTGATTAAAAGGTGCAATTTGTAAGGATTCTACAGTGAAATAATCACAAAACAGTCTAATGTCTCAGCCATGTTTGAAGGAAGGTTATATTGAAACAGATTTTATCCTCTGCCAGCTGGAGGGGGTGGGGGTTCAGTTTTCCTCCTTTAGGAAAAGAAACTGAAAGTGGGACGTAGTTGCTGTTTACACTCTGTGTTTGCGAGGTTGCCAAATCAGCAGCGAGCTAATGCTTGCGCAGCAGCGCAATCACTGTAATTTGACTCCGGCAGTCAAAAAGCTCCAGAGCTGTTTAAATAACTGAAGCCAGTAAACAGGAACAACAAAAAAGTTATTTCTTAAACCCCAAAGAAGCCAGGGCATTATTTTGTTTTACTTTAATATTAGGTGGAGTAGGCTAGAGGCTAACGTTGAGCTAACAATGCTAACAGTGAATTAGATGCAAATATACGGATCTAAAAATGTTTCAAGCTACTTTTTCAGTTACCAACAACTCTATATTACGGTGAAATGTGTGCGCGAAGTGAGTAATGAGTCAGTTGTGGTGTTTTACTTCCTTTAATGAGTCATTCAGAATTATAACAGCAAGCTAACGGAAACACGGCAAGCAATCTCACTTCCTGAAATGCGCAGTGAGAAAAGTGTAGTAAGTTCCCTACTATCAAACACCCAAGAGTGCTAACACCAGATTTGACAACATATTTATCAGCTTACTGACTCATTTTTGCTTGTCTTCTAGATCCTTCTGGTGCTGATCCGCAACAGTCAACTCACATAACGGCAGTGAGTAAGTAATCATTTTACCTAAAATTTGACATTTAACCATAGGATGTCACTCTAGCAAATTGCACCTTTAACGCACACCAATGGTGCTGCTGAAAGTTTTCCATCCGAGCAGAAACGGTTCTCTGTTCTGAATATTTGTTATACAGAATTTGACGATTACATGATTTGCTGGATTAATATATCAGATTCTTTTACATTTTTATTAAAACCGTATCGACTATCTCAAATAACATTGTTTTCAAAGTCAGTTTATTTTATTAAACTCCTCCTAGTGGTTTATGAGCTACTTTGCCAACAAGCTAAGAGCTAACTGCGCTAACCATATGTTTAAAGGCAATATTTTAAATGAAGATGTTTACACTAACATTCAGACTTCAGCATATGCATTGAGGTTGACTGTTTTACGTATTTCTATCAAAGTTTTTGTTTAATATCAGCTCCACTGGGAATTCCCATCCAACCTGATGTGAAGGAGTGGGAGCGGTGTTTGCTGCTTAGCCACTCCTCACTGCTGGGGTCGATGGAGAGAGGGGAGGAGGAGGTCTCCTCTCCAGGAAATCTGTGCGTCACCGACTGAGTCCAACTCCACTTATCATCACCTGAGGAGCAGCACAAGAGGAAAGCTGAGTAGAAAATGCAACACAAGTCTTTATGCAGCCATGTGCGGTTTCACAATTACGTTTTGGCGCCCTCTAGTGGTTGATCATAACAGCTGCTTCTTTTGTTGGCGGCATCAGAAATCTAGGGTAACACTTACTAGGGAGGCCTGTTTCTGAGGATGAGATGGTTGAAGGCTCATTCCAGGATTTCTGGGTTTCAGTATTTTCCATTTTACTCGTTGGTCTGTGTCTGGGAAACGTGCTGGTGATGTCATTCTGAGAGGAGCAGCGACAGCTGGCTTGATCCTGACATTTAAAACACACGGAGGGCTTTCTGAGGACAAAGGAAAGCGATAAATCATCATTGTGTAGATATTCCTTACAAATTCTGGGTTGATCTTACGTTTTTAGAGTCTTACAAGAACACGGGCAGGTCCTGGTCAACACGAACGCTCGATCGTAAACTTGCAGGATCCTTTTGGCCTTTGAAAAATGACAATGCGTTTTATTAGTGGCTCATTAATTAGGCTGTGGCGCCAGTGAGGTGTGATATAACCATGCTCACCTGTGCTTGCTTGGATCTTCATGATCCATTTTTTCATAGTGAAGCGTGAGGAGGTGTTGAACAGATATTCGGACCCATCCCGGAGCCTGAAGACCAGAAAACCCACAATGCATCACCTACTGCCTTTAAATCTGTGTGAGCTAAAAGGTTATTACGTTTTAGTACCGTAGTCGAAAGCAGTTGGGTTTTTTGGTGTAATCTGGAGCAGGTGAACACTCAGCTCCCTTCAGGTTCAGTGGAAGGCCGTAAGCAGAACTCTGCGGCACAAACCCAGCATTAGTCACCAGACATTCAACTGCTCCCAGATAACATTCCCAGCTTCTTCCTGCTTACTCGCAGAGTGTCCTTTCTATCCTGGAAGAAGCATAAGGTGTGTCGGTGCAGGACGGCGTGGTAGGAGCTCCAGCCTCTGGAGGCCGCCTGTGAAAACAAGATAAGAGCGTTGTGCTGCTGACTGGGAACTTTACGTGTGCTGACTGCATCGGATTCAACATTCCTTACTTTCTTTCCTCCCAGCTGCAGCTTGTGCTTCCTCTCCAGCGTCCCCTCCATCGACTGCAGCTCGGGTTTCCCGCTCTGAATGGGATTTAAATAGAGAAACACATAATTCAGGAACAAGCAGGATTCCCAATTGGACACTGAATTGATTTTTGTCTCACCAGGGTGAAACAGCGCCCTCCAGTGGACAGATGCTCTTGTGTATTCCCTCCTTTTTCCTGCTGAAAAGACCCATCTGAGCCCGCGTGGACGGACTGGTCGTGTTCAGGAGAGAAGAAACATCAGAAACGTTGCATGTAAAACTAAGCGAAACATCTCTTGACAAACTTGTTATTATAACTCATTCAATTATATTCACAGCATCATCAAATGTCAAGATAAACATGGCTGAGTTGAGTTCGTGAGTGAAACGTCTGGCTGAAGGTTTGGAGAATGGCGAGTCTGAGCTCATCCACGAGCAACGCATTTAGCTGCTGGTCATGTTTGCACTTGTTACACAGAATTGTATGTAAACAACTAGGGATGCACCGATGGATCGGCATTTGATCGTAATCGGCCGATAGCGCCCCTATCGGTTTTGATTGGAGTTTTCTAAATAGATCAAAGCAGACCGATCAGGTAGGGTTGTCATGGTAACCAGTGTAGCGGTAAACCCCGGTTTAAAAAAAAAGTTGACAATAATAATAACCGTCTTGTTTAAAAAAAAACTATATTATCTCGGTGGATTACCGTGGCTGCGGTGTAGCCGCGGTGACCCTTACCAGCCACCGTATCATCTGCTGAAGTTGCCGGCGGCACATGCGCACTTTGTTGTTTACAACCAAAACTTTCTTCAAGCAAAAGCTGAAATAATGGCCAAAGGAGGAGACGGCAGCACTCAGGACATTTTTTATCCCTCAAAGAAGACAAAATGGGAAGTACGGGCATCTTTTGGATATTTGAAGAATGCCGAGGGACAGCTGATAGAAGACGCTATCCTGTTTGCAGCACGTGCAGAAAAAGTGTCTGTGAAAGGCAGCAACGCTTCAGATCTCATGACACATCTGCGTGACCATCACCCACAACTCTACAGTCAACGCAAGGCAAGCTAACGTTAGCGTTTTAGCTAAAATGCGTGATCCGAGGATTTGGGTTGAGGGAGAATGCAACGAGTCGCTATATAAAGCAGCCGCAGCGCCGCTACCTGCATATAAACCGTGTCGCGGACACCGCCATGTTGAAATGACGCTATGCATTACGGGACTCCCAGGGGCAGATAAGAGTTGGTCTCTCTCCGAGAATAATTATGAATTTAACAACGATTACTGCCTGATGACATTTTCCCACATCTGCAAAGCTCACTGGAAGGACACAAACCGAGGATGATATTTTCCTGATATAGGGTTTATTACTCAAGTAAGGGTAAAAAAGTATCTGATTAGAAGGCTACTTGAGTACTGAGTATCATCTGATCTAATATTTTTAAAATGATGACATCAAACAGACAAAACATAAGAAGTTATGGGCAAATATTGGTGTTTTAAGACTAAAGGGAAAAAATGTAAACAAATAAACAACATAATTACAAAATAACACATTTTAGGCAACATTTAGACACAAACTGAGGACAATATTTCCTGACATACAGGGTTTATTTAATTGTGTGAAAATGTAACACGTTTAAAAAAAATACCGCGATAATACCGAAAACCGCGGTAATTTTGGTCACAATAACTGTGAGGTTAAATTTTCACACCGTGACGACCCTAATACAGACCATTTTAGATTAGGTTACATTTCCTTTATTCCCAGATTATGTAGTTTGTAGCACTCATTATAATGTTGTAGAAAATTTCTGGCCAATCCACGTGATCGGTATCGGTGATCAGCATTCTTTGATATCGGTATCGGTGATCGGCAGCAAAAAACCTGATCGGTGCATCCCTATAAACAACCCATGTGAAGCAAAATTGATGGAAATGTGAACATATTTTAAAATGATGGTTGTGAAAAACTGCTGAGAAAAGAAATCTGGCTGCAGCTCGCTTTGATCTAGTTACATTCAAACCGATTCACCAGTCCTGTCAGATGTAAACACTATTTCTCTGAACAGAGGCCCTTCAGAGCCACATCTATGAAAGCTATGAATGAAATCTTACAGAGTACGTAAATGTTTCTGCCTTCACATATGCAGACAGGTGTGAAGGAGTCTCACTGAAGGAAACGTCATCACCTTTACCTGCACGTAACTTCCTGACTCTTCTAACTCCTCCCCCACCTCCTCTTCCTCCTCTTCCTCCTCTTTGTACTGATACACATATCTGGGATTGTCCCCCGTGTCTGGTGGCTTCAGCTGATCAGACACGGTTTCATTCATCATCACAGACGTCTTAAAGGCCGGTTCCCTGTTAGGAAAAGCCGCCCAGGATTTCCTCTGTCCTGCATCCAGTGTGGGAAAACAGTCTTTGTCCCTCTGGCTCCTCTTGTGACCCAGAGAACTCTGAACGAGGGACGGTAGTTTGAACTCCGCCATGAGGAGGTTGGGTGCTGAGGCTGTGACCAGGTCTCTGTACAACACGGTCCCCGTAGGCGAGCGGCAAAGTGGTTTACTGACTTGGTCAGAGGCTCTCAGGTCCTCCTGGTTGGGCTGGTACATGATATCTGAGCAGATGCTCTGCCTGTGGTTTGTTGTCTGGTTCCAGATGTCCTCCAGTTCTGCTTCTTCTTCCTCAAACTGATGGTGGTCCAGGTGCACCGGATCCGTGTCCGTATCTGCTGGGTCTGGAGACGCATTGGAAGACGATGCAGCATTTCCTTCAGTATTGGAGGGAGCTACACCCCCCACTTCCAGAGACACGAGCCTTCCCACCACTCCTGTGGGCCACAGAGGATCTGCTGCATCGGTGCAAACCTTAAAGCTGCTGGACGTGGAGATTCCAGAGTCTGCAGAGTCCTGTCGAACGCTGATGCTCATCGTCGACTTCAGATTGACTCTCATGTGAGACGCTTGGTTTAACTTTGGCCGAGGACTCTCCTCCTGCTCACATTGGGATTGTGCACATCTGTGGTACCGGTGTCCACTCAGGTCCCGGATGAGCGTGTGGACGCTGAGACACTGGTGTTTATGAGGGACCAAAGTGCAACTTGAGGCTTGTGAACTTTGACTTGGTCCATCTTTTTTAGCTGTACTGGATTTCACATCTCCACCTCCTGACTGAGAGAAGCAGGTTCTAGAAACATCATCAATCCGTGCAATCAAACCCCCGTTTTCTCCAGGGGGAGGAGCAGGCGCACACCTGTCGTCCGCATGAGACGGATCCGTTAGTGCTGCAGGTGGGCCGATTCCTGCTGAGATCGCAGGAGTAAAGGGAGTGTGTCTGAACGAGCTCAAGCCCGTGCTCCTCTGGGAGAGAGGGTCTGGGTCGGCTCCTCCGCCTTTCCTGGATTCTGCAGGGGGAATAGTAATGACGTCCTGAACGCTGGGGATAAGGCTCACGTCTTTGGGCAGATCGAAGCTCAGCACCGAACCCAGCGATAGGAACCTGCAGTGGCTTTTCACCGGACCTGCTGACGGTCCCGCCGATATGGCGTACGGAGTAATGGCGTATTCTCCAGAACATTCAGTGTCAATGACTTTGAGCAGAGGATTCTTCATGTAGGCCACAGCTTCTGCCCCGCCACCGGTTTTCCGAGAACCCTTCTTTCTTCGCTCTTCCTTCAGAGGCCATGTTTGTGTGTCATAAGCGATTGGCTTGCACGCGTCCTGGTGCATCCCAGCCACCTGCTCGTCCACTCCCATGATCTTCTGTATCGTGTGCCTGCGCACGTCTCTCTTCCTTTTCCTCTTCTTGCTCATCCTCTTGAGACTGCTGAAGATGGAGCTGCTGCCGCTCCTCGCCAAAGGGTGGAAGGTTACGTTGGCCGTTTGCGGTTCGGGTGCCGGGGAAGAACGCAAAGTGGAGGATGAGGAGAGCGAGTCGGAGTCTCGGGGGGCCTTTTGGCGGGGGAGGGTGATGCTCTCGTACACCGGGGCCACAGCCAGGTTGTTGTCCTTGACATGCAAGTAGGTGCTCACCTATGAAAAGAGAGGAAACGATACGGTTGATGCGATGCGTGGGGAACAGTTAACCCAAGAGCGACACATGCTCGCTGCAGACTTGCAGATTTCTGTCAGATCAAACGGTTTTATTATGGATGAGAACGTGAGAGCAAAAAAAGGAAAACAACAGATTTAGGAGGTCTGAGACACAAACAACTACGAAATCTAACTTGTGAGAGAAAACAAAAAGTCAGACGAAACACAAAAAGAACACGACTGCAGACTTGCAGGACTTAATCAACATCAGGTGCGACTGTACGTGTCGTCATACAGCTGTAAAGTCCTGACCTTTCACCTCTCTGACTAATCTCTTGTTTCTGTGTGAGCTGCAGACTATAAATCATGATGTGCTGTCAGGGGCCTTTTGTAAAAAACAAGGGTTCGGCTCTCGTTCCCCGTCTGACGGTTCTGGCATCAGTAACACGTGGGACACGCTCCTGCCGGGAAACCTTTCATAGGAAAAGTTTCGTAGGAAGCGAGGATGAGGTCACTCGTTTCACACAACTGCGGCGGAGCCAGGGAGAGTCAAACATGAGCAGCTTTGCATCAGACTTGCGATGAAACGGCAGAGCGAGAAGAAAGAGCTTCTGTCAACAGTCGAGGCAGGGAGGAGACGGCGTGTACTTTCCCCACTCATCGCCCAACTCCTGTTAGCATGGCCGCTGCTTTTCAGGTCTAAACGCTGCCTTGCTTCACTGGCTGAGGCGAAAAGAGCAAACCGACAGACGTACTGAATCATTTTAGAATTTTCAGCCGGAAGTTGAACCATTTGTCCAAGTTTACGAACTGAAACGACACAAATCAGACTCCTGTTCAACTCCAGCAAATCCAAAATGCTCACAAAGGTTTTCAGCTTCTCACGTTTAGATCTCTTTATTTGTGAAGGAGTCAATTTGGGCCAGTTTGAATTGCGTTCCCTCGCAAAAGTTTAAAACGACGACTCGTAGGTAGCTGCTCGGATGGCCTCTGTTCAGAGAAATGATTTGGATTCTACAGGACTGACAGGCTAACAGCTAGTCTGAGTGCATTCAAGAACAAAGCGTATTACTGCTGCCATAAAACAGTTCATGCTAACTTTACTTTAATGGTGAAATAATGTGTGTGGGTGTGATGCTCAGTGAAATGTAGGAGATTGGAGCTGTTTTAAAGGGACACTACGTCTTTAAGCTATTCCTTTAAAAGCAGGTTTCAGTGATTCTGTAGGCAGAAACTTTACCTACTTCACCTACGTCTCTCTGCAGCCCTCTGCTGGTCAGATTCTGTGTTTAACAGTTTGTGGGATGGGTAGGTGCCCCACAGGAAGAGCCTTCTACCTGCTTTACTGCTGTTAGCTGTTTACTCAGCCAAAAGTTGGTAGTCCAAGCTAGCGTTGAACTTCTTTAAGTTTGCCAACTATCAATAAAAAGCACAAGAAGAAGTTTGCTTTTTATGTTGGCGTCATGGTGGATCCTAGAGGTAAAAGTGAGAGAGTGATGTCTTTGAAGTCAAAGCAAAGAGCTAAAGCCAGAATGAACATCGGTGAGGTCCACGTGACGGTGGCACAAGAGTTAAGTGCTCGCCCCGTAATCAGAAGGTTGCAGGTTCAAGCCCC
>NC_091752.1:2733874-2856374 GCF_043380555.1 Nothobranchius furzeri
CTGACGCCACAGTTATTTCGGTTTGGGAGATGAGGTCATCTCTGCTCTTCAGTCGTATCGACTCCAGACGGCTGTGTGCATGTGCGTTTGTTTTGTTTGTGCGATTCGCACAGAACTTTACCACCTCTATCCTCACAAACCTGTAACCTCTGGGCACTCATACACACCCTACCAGATCTAAACTCACACACACACACACACACTTTGAGGTTAACACAAGAGTGATTCACATAAGATTAATGAATATTTCATGTGAGTAATAAACTTGTCTCCTATGTGCAACCCCAACACCTGAACACAACGTAAGACAATAAGAAGCAGCGTCCTCCTCTCACCTCCTGGTGGTCCTCCTTCTCCTGCAGAGCCCCCAGGCCACATCGGTCTGGCTCACACTGCACGGCCAGGTCCGTCTCCTTCTCCAGGATGTCCAGGCTCAGCCCCTTGCTGCTGCACAAACACTCCTCCACACGAACCGCGAGCCTGGCATGCTGGCGAGGCACAAAGTCGCCGTGAGATTTGACCATCGTTAGCTCATGGCAACTTTAGAGTTCAAAATGTGTTTTCCCACGAGAGGCTAATTGTAAAGTGGCTCTCGTAGGAAATTGAGCCACAGAGTCCCTCTCCTGCCATCGGCGGTACTTGGACGTGTCTACCAAGAATAAACCAAATCAAAAGTAAGAGTCCTGTGAAAGCGGCGGGCCTTTTGAAGCCCGTTTGCTGCACACAGAGACGCTTGCTACCATTATAATTCCAAGAACTTCACCACCATTTAACGTCACGTCCAAACTTTTTAACTTTTAAACCACAAAATAAAAAGCACAGACTTTACTGACCTCAGCTGTTGCTGGTTAAAGCACACAAACATGGCTTGTAGGCCATTTAACGGCCTTGCCATTCATCATCACCTGCCATCTACAGGAAAACGGTTGGAAATAACCGACAAGAGACAAATGGCAACGGCGCAGTCAGTTTTACGGCTATTGAGCTGAACTTTGTTGTGCGCGTAGCTGAGACTCACCCCCATCTGTTAGAAAAATACACAATGAATCACGGGATGGAGTCTGATGATCTGTGTAAGAGGTCATGCAAGAACTTCCAAGTTACTTCCAAGATTCAGCAAAACTGGTGCCATTATTTCCTGTCAAACAATTCATTTTGCTGCTACATTTTTAATCTTACTGTTCATCTTTAAAGTAATTTTGATTCCTGGAAGTGCCCTCGACACCTATTCTACATTGAGTGGCTGCAAAAATCGGATCTAATCAACAAGATCTAGGGGTGCACGAAGCCACGCCCGTTCCCATCCTTGTACCTTGGCCAGCAGCTCCTGAACAGCCTGGTTGTGGCTTTGCGATCGACCTCTTTCCCTCACGGTGTCGTTCAGCATCTCTACAGCCTCTCGAAGCTCTTCCACGGGGTCCCCCAGCGTCTCCATCAGGGCGTCGCCGACGCAACTGCGCCGCAGCTCGAGTAAAGTAGGAGCTGAGGATAGGTCACTGTGGATCGGCTGGTTGTTGAAGGAAGAGACAGAAAAACACACAAACTAAACGATGAAACAGAACACGTGCGTGAAAAGGAGTGACCAAAGCAACGATCTACATGGAGCTTAAAGCTAATCCTTTCGTTTCTGCCTCTGGCTGTGTGTTTAAGACCTGGCAATGGCTATATCGGCCCGACTCCTGGCTCTCCTCCAGCTCCACGCGCTCCAGGAATTCGGTCAGCATGCGTGTGTCCTGCAGCTCTGAGCTCTGCTGGGTCAGAGCACCGAGGACACGATGGTACCTGTGAAAGACAAACAGCAGAGAGACCTGATTTAGCTCAAAGCTGCACCTTAACTGTCCTCCACGTCCTGACATAACTCGTATCACATGACAGACACCACCAGCAGCTTGTGAGATGATTGTTGCCGCGTTGCTCCAGCACCACGTATGTTATCATATATCATGAGCCACATAAACACGTCATTTACTGTAGGGCATGAATGCGCCTCGTGTGTGCAGAGTTCACATATAAAACAACAAAATGTAGGTTTTCTTCAGAATAAATGAGCCTCAAACACAGAGAATTAAATAATGACATCATCAGCTGCTCACCGCATCCTCAAACTCCCCCACCCTGGAAACACTTAACCTGAGACGTTTCCTCGTCTTTGTTATTACATTTCGCTCAGCTTTGTGATCTTTACAGAGTCTGAATTTCTGTTCATGGACATCATGAGTCCAGCAGAGCAGCCAGCACCGGGAGGGTTTACTGAAGGTCCGTGGCAACAAGCTGCTTTTCAGGAGCCAACCAGAGGTCCACCAAAACGTGTGACGGGCGACTCTGACACGTGGTGTTTCAGGTCTGCAGGGTAGACCTAGCTAAGTGCTGCTTGACACACTAAAAATGTATTAGGACCATGGAGAGAGAGGGCTTTATGCCAGCTTGGATAAAAAGGCAACTCGTGAAATCTATGGATGGTTGTATATTCTTGGTTTATGGGGTAAACTCTGCCATATTGGATCGCAAACTTGGTAAACTCAAACCATGACTTGTCGGAAACAGTGACACTTTATTTCCTGACAACAACAAATGGCTAATGGTGACCTTTCCCTCTCCGAGTCGGTAAAACGTACTTTCGCTCCACCTCCTCCATGCGCGCTGGCAGCCCTCGCGTGTGTGGGTGACTGTGGGAGTGAAGGCGGTCCACCTCCTGCCTCAAAGCGCTGAGCTCCAGGCTGCGTGCCGCCACCTCCTTCTCCAGCAGGCAGCTCTCCCTCTCAGCCATGCTCATTGTCTCGGGGTCACCGGCTAAAGCAGACTCCTTCATGGAGAGCTCCACAGACTCCAGCCAGGCCTCTAGGCTGCCAAGGGCTTGGAGCACTTTCACAATCTGTCCAAAACAGAAACAGGAAGTTTGTCCAGTTCAGTAAGTCGTTAAAATGGATTTTCTGTGCATAATCAAATTACATGGAAACTTGTTTTATTTTTCTGTGACCATAAAGCGTGGATCCCCTCTCCAGGTCTCGGGTTCCAGAGCCAATGCAATGTGTCGAGGTGAGTCCGACTATATCTAGCCGGTACCGCTCAACCTCTGCCACAAGCTCCGGCTCCTTCCCCGCCAGCGAGGTGACGTTCCATGTCCCAAAAACTAGTTTCCTTGTCCGGGGATTGGACCGCCAAGGCTCCCGCCTTGGTCTGCCACCCGATTCACATTGCACCGGACCCTTCATGTTCCTCCTGCGGGTGGTGGGTCCACAGTTGGACGAGCCCATGTATCCGGTTCGGGCTGGGCCCGGCCGGGCCCCATGGGCGAAAGCCCGGCCACCAGGCACTCGCTCACGGGCCCCAACCCCAGGCCTGGCTCCAGGGTGGGACCCCGGTAACCCTCCGGGCCGGGTACTCCGACTCTTCGTTTTCACCGCCATGAAAGATCCTTCGAACCGTTCTTTGTCTCACCCTTCACCTAAGACCAATTTGTCATGGGAGACCCTACCAGGGGCACTAAGTGCCCCAGGCAACATAGCTCCTAGGATCATTAGGGCACTCAAACTCCTCCACCACGATAAGGTGACGGTTCAAGGAGAAGACCGGAATAGGGTGGCTTGCCACCTCCGGGTCGGGGGAGAGGTCCTACCTCAAGTGGAGGAGTTTAAGTATCTCGGGGTCTTGTTCACGAGTGAGGGTAGGAGGGATCGGGAGATCGACAGGCGGATTGGTTCGGCATCTGCAGTGATGCGGACGCTGAGCCGATCTGTCGTGGGGAAGAGGGAGCTGAGCCAGAAAGCCAGGCTCTCGATTTACCGGTCGATCTACGTCCCAATCCTCACCTATGGTCATGAGCTTTGGGTAATAACCGAAAGAACGAGATCGCGGATACAAGCGGCCGAAATGAGTTTCCTCCGTAGGGTGGCCGGGCTCAGCCTTAGAGATAGGGTGAGGAGCTCGGACATTCGGGAGGGACTCGGAGTAGAACCGCTGCTCCTCCGGATCGAAAGGAGCCAGTTGAGGTGGTTTGGGCATCTGGTCAGGATGCCTCCTGGACGCCTCCCTGGGGAGGTGTTTCGGGCATGTCCTGCCGGCAGAAGGCCCCCGGGTCGACCCAGGACACGTTGGAGAAGTTACATCTCCAATCTGGTCCGGGAACGCCTTGGGGTCCTGCCGGAGGAGCTGGTGGACAAGGCCGGGGAGAGGACGGCCTGGAGCTCCCTAGTTGGGATGCTGCCCCCGCGACCCGGACCCGGATAAGCGGAGGAAGACGAGACGAGACATAAAGCGTGGATTTCTGACTCAAACTCATAACTGTCAGACTAAAATTGTGAACACACACTCCAGGTTATGGCTAGACACAAAAGTGATAAATTCATGCGGAATAATCCACAAACATGGACGTAATTTTCACTTTGGAAGTGGGGGGGACACGGGGTGGGGGGTATCTTTACAGTATGCTCTAATAGGAAACAGGCTTCAACACAAACAGTTGTTTTCTGCTTGGTCCTAGAGCTCAACCAGTGTCAATTTAATATAGCGTAATATTGTTTTTGGATGGTAAAAAGTGCAGGGGTCAAAACTTGACTTTGGAAAAAGTGGGGGGGGGACATGTCCCCCCTGTCCCCCCCCCAAAAAATTACGTCCATGTCCACAAAAGCTAGGAATTTCCTTCAGAACAGTTTGAGCTGGGTGGATATCTGGTCAAAGATGCTTTATGAATATTACCCTGAAGCCCAGCTTCTCTGAGGCCTGCAGGAATGCAGCATTCCTCTGGTGCCTCCTTCTCAGCTCTTCCCACAAGGCCTCCAACTGGCTGAGAAACTCCTCGATCTTGGCGCTGCCTGGGTGCTGAGCACGGACCAGACCATGGCCCTCCTGTGGAAGAGGTTTCAGACCAAGGAACTTCTAGACTTCATATTGTAAAATGTTGGTGAATCTTGGCAAAATCTCCTTTTTTGGACCGACACTTAAACAAGACATGCAAAGATTCCCCTTTTCAGGAAAATTTCTGTCAGGGATGTTTGATTTGGTTTACCCTTTTGACCACCTCGATCCTGGCTCTGTTGTTGAGAATTTCCCGTTCGAGAGCATGCTGACGCCTCTTGGCTGCTTCCAAACCTTCCAAGTTGGCAATGGAGCACACCTGTGTTGCCATGGAGACATTGTCTTTGAGCCAGGACAAAGTCTGAGAAGTACGTGAGGGCAAAGAAGGAAATACCAACAGATGAGTAAAGGGTAGAACACCATACATTAAATTTATCCACCAAACTGAGAGGAAACATCTACATGTCTACTTTCTCCTTCTAGTTACTAAATCTGACTGGAATAAATACTGAGAATCTGCAACATACTGGTCACCTAAGAACCTAATATTTATATAATACATCAGAATGTCATTAAAACTGATCAGATGAATTGTGATGAAGTGCAAAGTCCCTCTGTAAAGAAAAGTTCCTCTGCACACACTTTGACAAGATTTTTGGGTCTAGCTTCAAGAAGAGCATTAAAGGCCACCCCTGTCCAAGAAAAAGCACCAGGGACAGAATGATATTCTGCAAGAGGTCTGGGGGTTTTACTGCTTAGGACTGGGGGGAATTATCTTTTCAGATGAATCTACTTTGCAACTTATTGGAACGTCCAGGAGAAGGATTGCCATGAAAAGAGAATGGTGCCAAAACATCATCCAAGAGGAGCTCCTCTTCCCAACCACTCACGTAAATTAGTTTTTACACTTGTGCCATTCTCCAGTTAATATATGTGTATGCATATAACATATTCATATCAGATAGAGTTGTGGTCACCTTGTCAGCAGATACAGTGAACTTCTGAAGCTGCTGGTGGCCTCGTGGAGCTGTTGGAAGCTCGGGCTCTGCTTTCAGCTTTCTGCAACAAGGAACCACCGACTTGTTATTTCTGTCACATTTCTTATGGATTATGACTTATTCTATGGCAGACAAATAGTGAATTCAGCCTGAATAATCACCTTTCTCCCTTCAGTGGATGTCCGTTGATGGCATCATTTGCACAGAATGAACCATCTCTTTTTGGCGATAATGAGTGGTTCGTCAGTTGCTGCTCTTGGCCTTGGATGCTCTGAGTTTGCCTTCCAATCTCACAGTCAGCAGTACCCTGTAAACATCAAATCCTCCAGAAATCAAAATAAAAGTCCTAAACTTTGTCAACACAAACATATTTCCCTTCTTCTGTTTGTGACAGGGCTGCATGAATTTAAAATATAGTTTTAAAGGTTTGCTGAGTTCATCAAGAATACCCTAAAGCACATGTGTCAGACAATAGGCTGGCCCGCGGAGCATTTTTATGTGGTCCGCGAGATAAATATCAAAAATATATTAAAACTGGCCAGCTGGCCGATTTTACCGTAAAGACTACAACTCCCATGATGCTTTGCGGCGTTAACGTGGAGCCAAAGCGCCCCCTCCTTTGTGTTTTTTCCAGCGCCTGCTGCCGGTGTCTGCAGCTCCGCTGTCTCGGACAAACTAAACACTCCTCTCACTCAGCGCCGAGTTCACTCAGCTATTTTCTGACGTTGAAGCCCAGAAACGGAGATTCTAGCCGCTCAGTAACGTTTTCACGACTGAAAGAGAAAGTTTTCCAACTAACGTCCAGACAGAGCTGATGTAACTCCAGCGAGCAGCGACACGCTCAAACCAGCACGACTCTGTGGCTGCTGTAGTTTTTATTTTTCCTCCCCGACACACAACAACGTGGTCAAGCTGCTCAGACGTGTTCATCAGCACAAACCTATGTGAGCACCTGTTGTCATCTAATGTTGTCATTATTATGATGAAGATGAACAAAACAACAGGAGTCTCCTCCTCAGCTCAGATCAACCCCATAATGCAGGTATCTGGCTGGAACAGGTGAGCATCACAGTAAACCAGTGGAGCAAACTGAGCTTTAAATATGTTGGTTTGATGCTCTTTTTCTGCTCCAAAACAGGAAAGTTAACAGGTGAGATGTTGCATTTTCATTTAAGATAAAATGATATTTTTATTTTGTTGTTGGCCCGTGAGAAAAGATTTAACCTACAGTAAACAGGAAGTGGAAAGGCTGCAGATAGATGAATAGAATAGAAAATCCCTTTATTGTTCCTCAGTGGGGAAAGCTAGATGTCACAGCAGCGATGACACGTATTACAGGAGAAAAAAAGGAGAATAAAAAATAAGAAAAATGAATAAACAAGAAAACATAAATCCTGAGTAGATTTTAAAAATGCTGATGTTACCACAAGTAATGAATACCACTGATGTGTTTTATTTAAAACTGACTTGCTCGTGTGTAATTTGGTTATTCCACATTCAGTGTTGATGCAGAAATATGTTCGTTTCCAAATTAAAAGGTTCAGAATTGCATACATGTCGATAAAAAAAATGTGCAAATTTGCCGTCACTTTTTCAAAAAATATTAAGTTCGGCCCTCGACTCCGTCCCAGAGTTTTATTTCGGCCCCGTGTGAGTTTGAGTTTGACACCCCTGGACTAAAGTGTGTTTTCTGTTAAAAATCGTTAACTGAAATAATAAATATGGCACCAGAAGTTGAATCCTTTTAAAAACCGTCATGGGTGGCACATAGACACCAGCAGTTGAACATATGCTACGGTACTTTGCTATACATGAAATAAAGCCCCATTTTATTTCCTCTGCTCACTTAAGCAGCTGTGTTTTTTTAGCATTAGACAGGGATTTCCATACCTATCCTCTTTGGCTCTTCCAGGGTTATGCAGCTGTTTTTAGTAAGGTCAGTACCCTGGCTATGGACCTTGTCTGTGTGCAGGAATACATATATTAGAGACGTCAACAGCCACTAAGCTACTTTTACTACCACGTGATCGCTTTAAAGGGCAGCCAAAGGCCCCTCAGCAGGGTTGTCAAATGAAGGCATGTTTCTGGAGCATAATGATGGCTGGGTTTTCAGCAGGGAAGAAAAAATACATGAATTTGGCTGCATGCTTGCTTAGTATGAGGATTGCTGTAAAGTCTCTGACACAAGTCAGTGACTCGATACAACCTGCTGTGTTCCTTCTACAGAAAACTTTGAACTAAGTGGCATAATGAACAGAATTCAGTGCACTGATAAGTAGATGACAGTTGTTGGGATTTGATGCTATTTAAATAATTAAAAAAGGATTATTTATCTTCTTGACTACAATGTAAAAAAAACAAACAGTCATGTCCCTTTTTGTTTTACTTTCCAATATGTCTTTTCTAACTTTTATCTGCTGATTTTCCCTCTTTTGTGTGTCTCTTTATGTTCTGCTATCAAGTGATGTCAGCTAAGAACTATCACTTAGCACCAAGCCCATCTGGTGTCCAGCTCCAACATCTGGCTGCAATTAGCCAAAGTAACAGAAGACTGCCGCGCCAGCCCCTAGAAACAAGATTCTGCACTACTGCTAACACAAAGGTACTGATGTTGGGCTGACAGTGGCACAGGAGTTAAGTGCTCTCCCAGTAATCGGAAGGTTGCAGGTTCAAGCCCCACTCAGTTTTTCGCTGTCGTGTCCTTGGGTGAGACACTTAACCCGCTGGTGGTGGTTGGAGGGACCGGTGGCGCCTGTGCTCGGCAGCCTGGCCTCTGTAAGTGCTCCCCAGGGCAGCTGTAGCTACATCGTAGCTCATCCCCACCAGGGTGTGAATGGGTGAATGACTGATTGTGTTGTAAAGTGCTTTGGGGGGTTCCAGGACTCTAGAAGGAGCTGTATCAAATACAGGCCATTTACCATGTAGAGATTACAGGCTGTTGCATGGGCACTGTGACCTCTACAGCGTTCTTTTATCACAGCAGACAGTAAGAAAAATAGTTAGAGAAGTGTGCAAATAAGGGATGTAAGAAAATATGTAAACACAGAATTATTGCAATATTTCTTGTTACGATATGAAATTGATATTTAAAATCAGTGAATTAAATATTCATATTGAAACATTTGTCATATTTTTTATGTGTTGTGCAGTTCAAACTCCCTCTGCTAGGTGGCAGCAGTTTTTACCACCTTTATTCTGGATGTGTCTAGGAAGTGTCTCGCCTGATTTTTCTAATTAAATTTAGTTGAACATATCTGGCTTATAGTATCTGAATAAATCGTCACTCCTGTTTTGTGATATGTGTCGTATCAGATTCTTGCTAAAGCTGGTCCAAGTGGCTGGGGAGAGGGAAGTCTGGGCCTGTCAACTTAGGCCTAGTCCACACGTAGCCGGGTTTTTTTTTAAATGAATATCCGGCCCTCCAAAAACTTGCATCCACACCACCTCGTTTTAAAAAATACTCCGTCCACACGTACCCGGATAAATACGTTGTTAAGGACATGCCAGACCTGTAGGCGGCAGTACTTCCCCCGTTCTTAACCTCGTCCTTCATCTGTGGTCTTCCGCAAGGAGCAGTAATTCCGCTTGCAAAAACAAACAAGCAAAAAGCGCTTGGACAATTGATAAAGCGAGCGCAGCTCTGAGGGCATCCATGCTGTCGGCTAGCATAAACACAGGTCGCACACGTGATGTCAGCATTTTTTTGTCGCGGAAAGTGACGTTGCGGACCTTAAAACTCCGGTTTTGTCTGTCCACACGCAGACACCCAAAACGGAGAAAACGCAGATCTTCACTTTGGCCGGAGTTTTTAAAAAGATCCGTTTTCGTGTGAAAAAACTCCGTTTTCGTGTGGATGACAGGCCAAAACGTAGAAAAATATCTACGTTTTGGCAGATCCCCGGCTACGTGTGGACAGGGCCTCAGGCTACTGCCCCGCGACCCGACTCCGGATAAGTGCATGAAAATGGATGGATGGATGGGTGGTAGAAAAATAAAAAATGACTGCTCTTGCTCTTCTAACTGTTGGTTGTGCTTGGCACCATTTGGCCACTGGGCTCCACATTTTGTTTGGCGACATTTTTTTAACCTCTCCATAACTAGTAACACGTAAAAATCCCACAGACTGCACATCCAGGCAGTTCTCAGCTCCTTGTGCAACAAAGTTTAACTCAGGACAGCGATGCCAACAAGCTCGGCATCCGTGAACAGAAGAAGAATCAGTCTCAGTGGTGTTACAGGTGCGGACGTCACAGAGCCACTAGGAGACAGAAACACCAGCAGAGAAATAAAACCGAACCAAAGTAAGATGATGAAATTTTCTCTTCTGAAATAATTGGACAGTTTCTCCAAGCCAAGGAGACCGAAATGTCTTATAGCCACTGCGGGCTCACAGAACCACACAAGGTGCTAACTTAAAGGCTAAATATACACATCATCAATGGTTTTTAACATAGTGCATACCAGAGGTGTGGACTCGAGTCACATGACTTGAGTCAGACTCGAGTCTTTATTTTGGCTTAATAAAATCTATAAGACTTACGACTTGACTCGAACTTCAGTGACTTGCAATCGACTTGCATCGGTTGACTTGATGATGACTTGAGCATATTTGATAATTTAGCACAAAAGTGGCACGACATGGACAAAAATCATAAATCATTCTTCGTTCTGGGGTTGATCTTGTTCTGCTAGATGCAGCAGCACTTTGTTTAGAATCAGTTTCAGTTGCACTTTCTGCTTGTTTCAGCAAATAAATGAAGCTTTAATACAAGAATTTATTTATTATCATTGTCATTAAATTGAAGTTGGGCAGATGACTTGATTATGACTTGAAACTTTAAAGTTAAGGACTTGGACTTTACTTGGACTTCCACGTCATTGACTTTGGACTCAACTTGGACTTGGTTGTCTTTGACTTGGACTTGACTCAAGACTTGACTGGAAATACTTGTGATTTACTTGTAACTTGCAAAGCAGTGACTTGGTAACACCTCTGGCGCATACTTTCTGGATACTTTGCCTTCCAAATGAGCTAAAATCATTCAGGTTTATGAGCAGTAATGGAGGAACTATACAAGCACCACATGCTCAGTAAAGTTCCGGTTCCGGTTGAGTGAACGCTGGCGCGTCTCGCTGCCGCTGCTCGCTGGCAAACAAACTTTTTGTATTTTTTTTTCTTCTTTTTCACCCTGGTCACATCCCTGTGTCGGTGAAAACTCATTTTCACCTACCTGCTCAGCTTGCGTTCTGGTTGCACATCACCACCTCCCTGCTCCACTCCATAATGTGGTCCAGCAGGATTTCTGTGTGCCTCGCACTGGCCTGGATCATCCTGTCGCTCATTCTTCTGTCCGTGGATGGCCTTCTCCAGTACTCGGCGGCGGAGCTCTTCAACCTCCGCTTTCGCTACTCCGGATCTCCACCACCAGCTCTGTGCCTCTTCCCCGACATCACCTTCCAGCCTCGCCGTCGGTATATCCATCGGGGGTCCCGGCGGAACCTCCATCTCGACGGCTCCAAAGGAATACCCTCCTTCTGGTCCACGACTAGCCGGCGGCTACCCAGGAATACCTGCCGAGCTGCCGACTCCAGCGTGTTAGCCCGGCTGGCTAGTCGGACTAATGCTCCTGTCGCCAGGGACTTCCGCACTGCTAATTTTGGTCTTCTCAACATTCGCTCCCTCTCTGGTAAAGGACATCTCCTCCAAGATACCATCAGTGACCATAAGCTAGACTTTCTTTGTCTGAACGAAACATGGCAACAACCCAGCGATTTCTCACAACTCAATGACTGTACTCCTCCCGGATTTGTTTACCTCTCCAAACCCCGTGGGTCGGGCCGCGGCGGTGGTCTCGCGATACTGTATCGCGAGACTTGGAAGGTCCTTCCCGTAAACCTTCCTCCTCTCACCACTCTGGAATGCCTCGCCTGTCAACTCTCCGGCCCGACCCCCACAATAATTGTCACTGTTTATCGTCCCCCCAAGTTCAGCCCTGAGTTTTTAAATGAACTCTCTGCTCTTTTATCCCATCTGTCCGCCCTTTCCCCAAATGTAATTTTACTTGGTGATTTTAATATTCATATGGACAATATGGCCCTCCCCCTCAGCAAAGACTTCTCCTCATCTTTGGACAGCCTCAGTTTTCATCAATATGCCAATTTTCCCACTCACATTAAAGGTCACACCCTGGATTTAATCTGCTGCTCCGGCCTGACCCCCTCCAACTGTACAGCTGACCCGCTCCCTTTCACGGACCACTTCCTCATCTCCTTTTCTGTTCCCCTCCGTCTCTCCATCATCAAGTCACCACGTATCATTTCTTTTCGTAATATTAAGGACATTGATCTAGCCTCCCTGTCCTCCAGTTTTGCCACCTTGACCCCTAACTTGTCCTCTACTCCCGATGATCTTGTCATTCAGTACAATAACGGTCTGGTTTCTATCCTTAATTCATTTGCTCCCATCAAATCCCGCTCTGTATATTTTACTCGGTCTGCTCCATGGTTCACCCCTGCCCTTCGCTCCTTGAAAGCTACCAACCGGAGGCTTGAAAGACTCTACAAGAAAACCGGTCTCACCATCCATAAAGACTTATATTCTGCTCAGATTTCTCTCTACAAGGACTCCATCTCCCATGCCAAATCTCAGTATTACTCCGGTCTCATCTCGTCCAACTCCAGCAACACTAAAACATTATTTTCCATCATGAACAGCATTTTTCAGCCTCCCGACTCCTTACCCATCCATCTTTACTCTTCAGAAACCTGTAACTCTCTCCTTCAGTTTTTTAATGAGAAGGTCAATAGAATCCATCTCTCTTTACCTCATTCCTCCCCTCCCTCTCCTGATTTATTTGAACCCACCATTCCGTTCTCCTCCTTTGAACTTCCCCATCCCTCAGAAATATTAGATTACATCACCAAATCCAAACCTTCCACCTGTCAACTGGACCCTATTCCAACTGTTTTAGTTAAATCCTGCCTTTCTTCTCTGCTCCCTTTTATAACAGCCATTATTCATTCCTCACTATCCTCTGGTACGGTCCCATCCCTATTCAAATCCGCTTCAGTCAGCCCTATTCTAAAAAAACCTGGTTTAGATCCCAATGATTTCAATAACCTCCGTCCCATTTCCCATCTTCCCTTCATTTCCAAAGTCCTTGAGAAAACTGTTGCATCTCAGCTCCATTCACATCTCACCCGCAATAACCTTTATGAACAGTTTCAGTCTGGCTTCCGTCCCCACCACAGCACAGAAACAGCTCTCATCAAGATCACTAACGACCTACTCATTGCTGCTGATTCTGGTTTAATCTCTATTCTTATTCTCCTCGATCTGAGTGCGGCCTTTGACACCATTTCTCATCCCATCCTCCTTAATAGACTCTATTCCTTAGGCATCACTCACACCCCCCTCCGCTGGTTTCAATCTTACCTTACTGGCCGCACTCAGTTCATCCAGTTAAAATCCTTTACCTCAGAACCCTCCCCAGTCAAGTCAGGTGTGCCCCAGGGCTCTGTCCTGGGGCCCCTCCTCTTCATAGTATATCTCCTCCCTATCGGCAAAATCTTCCGCAAATTCAATATCCAGTTTCACTGCTTTGCAGATGACACCCAGCTCTACATTTCCAGTAAGCCCAACTCAACTCTCCCACCATCCTCCCTTACACTCTGCCTCTCTGAAATCAAATCATGGTTCACCTCTAATTTCCTCAAACTCAACGGCAATAAAACTGAACTTCTTCTAGTTGGCACTAACTCCACCCTCTCAACATCTGACAGCTTTTCTTTAACTATTGACAGTGCCACAGTCTCCCCCTCACCTCATGTCAAGAGTCTGGGTGTCATTCTCGACAGCTCCCTTTCTTTTCAGGCTCACATTAATAACTTAATTCGGTCAGCATACTTCCATCTACGTTCCATAAACCGTCTTCGTCCCTCACTGACCCCTCACACTGCCGCCATTCTCGTCCACAGCCTCGTCACCTCCCGTCTCGACTATTGCAATTCACTTCTTTATGGTCTCCCCAACAAACTCCTTCATAAACTGCAACTGGTCCAGAATTCAGCAGCCCGTATTATCACCAGAACCCCTTCCTTTCACCACATCACGCCGGTTCTCCAGCAGCTCCACTGGCTCCCAGTTAAATTCAGGCCCATCTTCAAAATTCTCCTCCATACATTCAAAGCAATCCACAACCTCTCTCCTCCATATATCTCAGACCTTATAAGTATTCACACCCCGTCCCGTTCACTCAGATCTTCTTCTTCCATCCATCTTGCGGTTCCTTCTGCCCGTCTCGCTACCATGGGGAGCAGAGCTTTCAGCCGCTCTGCTCCTCGACTCTGGAACTCACTTCCCCCAGACATCAGGAACATCGACAGTTTTACCCTTTTCCAATCAAAACTCAAAACACATATGTTTAAATCTGCCTACAACCTCTGATTTTATTGAAATGTTTCTCTCTGTTTTTTCTTCTTTGGGTTTTATTATTGTTTTATTGTATTTTATTACGTGTTTTGTGTAAAGTGACCTTGGGTGTCCTGAAAGGCGCTTTGAAATAAAATGTATTATTATTATTATTATTA
This sequence comes from Nothobranchius furzeri, assembly GCF_043380555.1. Taxonomy (NCBI): domain Eukaryota; kingdom Metazoa; phylum Chordata; class Actinopteri; order Cyprinodontiformes; family Nothobranchiidae; genus Nothobranchius; species Nothobranchius furzeri. The sequence goes on from NC_091752.1 coordinate 2,748,256, forward strand.
TTAAAGGGTCAGCTGCCTACAGAATGACAAATGGTCCGCATGCTTTACTGATTATTCAGTTAGCCAAAAGTGAACCACAGGATATTTGTTTATTTAGTAATCATTAATTAATACATTTATAGGCCAATATCTTTTCTATTATGCAATAAAATGAAATATTTAATTACCCTGGCCCACCGTTCAACCACTCTGTACGGGCATAACTTGATATTTTCAATGGAAGCATGTGTGAGTCCTGAGCCAGGATAAACTATACCCCGAAGAGCTCTTCCTGTGATGCCTAAAGAGGAATATAGAGTTCTTTTGAGGTTACGGAGAAGAAAACCAAAAACAAGGCAAAGGGGACATTTTATGCAAAACTCACCTTTTGCGTCCTTTTGCTTTGCCATGTGGGTCTCTACTGCCTCTATAAACACTCCAAACGCGAAGAAAAAACACCCTTTTTTTTTCTCAGGGTTCGATTTGAGGAAAAATGCACCTAAAACAGACTGTTTCAAAAATTCCCTGTTTGTGATGTCACAAACAAAGAAAGTAGAATAGGACCACCTCTCATATGTATAAGAGAGCTGCTGCTGGAAGAGCAGCGGGGCTACTCTGAGCCCCTCCCGCATATCGGGGCTTCTCGGCTCATAACAGCCTGAGTGGAGGAGAGGTGGGCGTGGCCAGCTGCTGTGTGTTATCTTTCTTTTTCTTTTCCCATTTTTTGAATTTCAATTTTTACTTCCTCCAATTTTATGAATTTTTATTTATTTTTTACTTGTAGTTATTTTGTTCTCGTGATTTTTATCTTGAGACATTCTTTATGGGACAGCAGTAGCTCAGAAGGTAGAATGGGTTGTCCAGTAATTGGTAGGTTGCAGGTTCGATCCTGGCACCGGCCAGAGAATGCTGCTGTTCTGTCCTTGGGCAAGGCACTTAACCAAAATTGCCTGCTGGTGGTGGTCGGAGGGACTGGTGGCGCCAGTGTTTGGCAGCCTTGCCAGTGTGTCCCAGGGCAGCTGTGGCTACATCGTAGCACATCCCCATCAGCGTGTGAATGGGTGAATGACTGATTGTGTTGTGAAGCATTTTGGGGGGTTGTAGAACCCTAGAAAGGCGCTATACAAATACAGACCACTTACCATTTTAGAGGTGATATATAGGTGCAGGTGCAGTAGCTATAAACTGAGCCCCTCCCGAGTATCCGAGCTTCTAAGTTTATAGCAGCCTGAGCGGGGGATGGGTGGGCGTGGCTAGCTCCAGCTTGTTTGTTAAACGTGACAGAGCCGCAAAACGGCTCATTCTGGAAGGTACTGAAACGATCAAGAATAAACCGGAGGGATGTAGGGCAAAAAGCTTCATGAACGTGTTTGGTATCGACCATAGCGCCATAACTTAAGAAAAAAGTCATAAAATGTCTCCTTCAAGAGCCGATGCAGCTCCAGTGTTTGAGTTTCAGAGAAAGGCATTCATTATGAACAAATCCTCAAAAAGAGGAATTATTTGATGCTTTTGATGAAAACCACAGCTCTGCAGCTCATTTGTTCGGGTTTGTGAATAAATATGAGTTACGCACTCCTCCTTCAGATCAACAGATTAAAGACCAACGCCACTCACCGTGCAGCCTTTCAGACGATTCTGCTCCTCCTTCACCTCCTTTCCCATGATCCCATGTGTCTCAGATCCCATGTTGCTCTGGGACGCTTGAGTGGGTGTCAGGAGGTCAGCGTGTTCCCTGGTGAAAGTGGAGCCAGAAGGAGAGAGTGCTGCCTTGTCACCTCTGTAGGGGAGGGAGTGGAGAAGGAGGTTACTGCGGTGCTGACGGCAGGGCCCCAGAGACCAGCAGAAAACTCCAGTTATGGTTCTGTGGTTTTATACCAGTGTTTGGACTGTTTGATTTAAATAGCTCCAAACTGTTTCTGATAAGTCTGATGAAGTGATGTAATGTTTGGATCTAAAGATACCCCGTCCACATGGGAGGCTCTCAGCCTGAGAAATGTTCAGGAGGCAGCACATTTTGGAGATGGAAATCTGGACTTGAGTAACCCAGATATATTATTAGGAGCTTTTTGAAGTTTATTTTTCTGGAGTAATGGGAATTATGATATATTATGTAACCATAGGGTATACATATTTATAATCAAAAGCCAATTAATTAGGTACACCTTGCTTTTACAGGGCTGGGCCCCCTTTTCCTTCAGAACTGCCTTAGTCATGTCACAGGGTTAAAGGTGTCGATGGAAACGTTCTTCCAACGTTCTGGTCCATACTGACACGACAGCATCAGCTCCATCCATGATGAGAACCTCCAGTTCCACCACATCCCAAAGGTTCTGACCTGGACTGAGATCTGGTGACTGTGAAGGCATCTGGAGTCCAGTAAACTTGTGATTAAGTTCCAGAAACCACTTAGAGATGATCTTTGTGGCATGGTGCATGATCCTGCTGGAGGTAGCCATCAGAAGATGGCTCCATGTAGTCATAAAGGGATGGACGTTATCAGGGCCAGATTAACACTTTGTTGTACCCTGGGCAACAATATTCAAGGGCCCCATCATCATGACCCAAGGATCACTGTAATATGGTCACATACAGAATATTTTACTGTAATATGCAGTAAATATACTCAATACTTGAATGCCTGACAACACATAACCCACTCAGGGTAACCTTTGACCCACCTTGTGTGGACTGACCAATGAGGGGAGGGTCTTAACTTGAGGCCCTCTCTTCATTGGTCAGTCTGGCTCTCAACTGACGTTCAGTCAGAGGCAGCGAAGCGTCTCTGTGCAGCGCAAAAGCCCGGGTGGACAGTTTGTTTAATGTAGGGTGATCATATTTCCATTTCCAAACAAGAGGACAGGGGATCTGTGCCTATGACGTCACACTATGGCAACGCCACACAAACCACGTTGGGACCCATTTTTTGTAAGAACTATATTAATATCAGATTCTGCCAATTAAAGGGCTCTAAAACAATTCATATGTAAATATTTTGCATATTTATTGCAAAATCTCATTTTTCTGCTTTAGTGCTGCAACAAGGTTTTATTAATAATAAATTATTATACCTGTTGTTTTACTACAGCATCGGTAAGCTTCCTGTGCACAGATTATTAAGGATGCTTGTTTCAGCTGTGAGATTAGACGATAGGATCAATGATAAAATAAGTTGTCACACACTCCATGGAAACTTTCAGATAATCCACAAATAGTGGCTTTCAAATGGTTTTGTTACTTTTGGCAAGTTTAGAAAAGCAGCAGATGAGACAGCGTGTCTGATAATTTAGTTTTTCATCTGATAATATTAGAACATGTCAGTAATGTCTGAGGGGCTTTTATAAACACTGTATAACTAACACTCCTGGAGAGGGCATGAATTACACAGAGGCTTCTGGGGAGCCCAGTTATGGGGGGGTGGGTGGTGGTGGTGGGGGTGGGGGGTCATTTTGCCTTGGCCCCCAAAATGTCTTGAAACGGCCCTGGGTGTGTGACTGAGTGTTGAAGGTGATCTGAACTGTATCAGATGTATAAATATTACATGTGTGTAACTTATTGTTTTGCAGGTAAAAACGTGTAGTGGAGATAAATCTACCTACGTTTTACTTTTCAACACTTTGTTTTGTTTTCTTGTTTTTATTTAACTATTTTCTGTCCTGTCTGTCTCTCATCTTCCTGCATCTGCTCTAAACTCTCCAGAAAATCTGCTGCCTGGATTCTTACCTTTTCACCTCATCAGTTACTTTTGAGCAGATCAAAGGGATCTCCTGACCGCAAAGCGGAGAGCGCGTTTCGATGCTGCGTCAGTGAGGTGACATCACCGCAGCACAGGTGATGAGCTCCGCAGTAGCAGAGCGCTTCAGGCACAAATAAGACAGAAAGTAGAGAACATGTGCGGACATGAACGATCGTGTGCTAATTAGTTTTTTGGTTGCGCCACTTTGAGAATGGACCGTGCGCTGGACGCAGCAGCCTGGAGCGCTGCACAACAACGATCAGCGCTGTGCTTTTGCTCGTGCCCTTGCTGCTCCAAGTTCGTGGGCCCTGGGCAATTGCCCAGTTGCCCATATGGTTAATCCGGCCGTGGACGCTATCAGCAACAAAGCAGACTGACCATTCTCCCCTGACCTCTCACATAACGAGATATTTTCATTCACACAACTGCTGCTTGGTGTGTGTGTGTGTTTTCAGTCTGGTTGAGGGTGAAAATCCCAGTAGGTCAGCAGTTTCTGAAATCCCCAAACTAGCAGCAACAACCATGCCAAGTTCAAAGACTCTTCAGTCGGTTTGAACTTCAGCAGATCATCTTCTCCGTGTGTGAATTTCTGACTTGACTGACTGTGATTGGCTGATTAGATCTTTGTCTTACCATGCTCTTTAACACGGTGCACCTAATAAAGTGGCCAGTGAGCAAACGTCTCTACTGTAGCGAGCTCCAGCATGCTCTATTACAGTTTGGCTGAATTTTAAACAGCAACTAAACATGGCTGCACTAAGCTGGTTCTGATGGCCTAAAAGCAAGCGGTGATTGACGAGTCTGAGTACTAACAGCACACTATTAAAACAACAACACATAGTTAGAAAAATTCCATAAAAGTTGCAAAATATTCTTGTAAACGTCGTATTTCTCACATTCAGCGGACTATTTAAGATGATGTCAGACTTTTATTGGTGAGAATGAAGCAGACCATGATGACAGCTTGAGACGCTGCCAGAATATAAATCACTTACAGGAATCTACGTTTGAATTCAATGTTTAGAAAATTAAAGTCACCCCCCCCCCCCCCCCCCCCAATAAAAAACAAAACAAAAACTGAGCCTTTATCAAAGTGGGGTTTGATTCCCCCGATTTCCAGTGCCTTAAGTAGTCTTTTAATGTAAGTTTCTCTCTTCTCCACCCTACTGGTTGAAAGGTGAATAACAACTGTTGCAAAATTTACAACATGATGACTAAAGTTGTCATTTTCATATTTTTTACTGTGTGGGCATTGTAACGAGCCCCCGCGCCGAGAGAACAAACATCTCAGTTCTAAAGCCGATCTTCATCCACATACGTCACACGTCACATGATCAGGAAGCAGAACATCCATGTGATAGGAGATCGTTTTGGGCCGCTCCTGTAAAAAAAAGTGAGGCACGAACCGGGAAAATGGGTCTGCCGATCACAATTCAACAATGGATTATGAAAGAACGGATAACGCTTGAAACGCGCGGATTCTTCCTGATGTAAGAGGTGAGTCTCCTCTTTGTTTTGGTTATTTTGGCGTCGACATCATGCTAGCGTGAAACGTTCCGTCACTCTTAACAAAACAGTAAAAACGCTGGCAGCGAAGGCCTTAAGCGATCAGGAAACGGCTGGCAGTGAATGAGTTAAAGTGACAATGTGTAGTTTTTACTGTTAGTCTCTGTAAATATCAATCAAATTGTTGTTGAAAATGTATAATGCTCAATCATTGAAAAATATTGGCGGTTTTATAACATATATCCATAAAAATCAGGTCTAAAACACATGGGAGCGGGTCTAGGGGTGTTTCTCAAGGCCAAGGAACCTTGCTTTGTTGTCTTGGCTCCGCCCCGGTTGCCTAGGAGATACGTCATCAGGAGCCACCAAGACATGTTCCAGTGTTCATGTTCTACCGAGGCATCTGTTCTCCGTTTGTTAGCCGTTTAGCTAGCTGAGCAAGGATACACGGGAGGTGTCTTGTAGCCTAGCCTTGGTCAAACATTTCCCCGAATACATCGCAGTATTTTCAAAAGGACGGCAAATCAGAAGCCGGCAGCTACTCTGGGGACAATTTTCAAGTTTAAAAGTAAGACAACTCATTTAAAAAGTTTTTTTAGATCCAAAGAATTTAGCTATGGTTGGTTATTTGCTTATTAGTTGGAGCTTCAGTGTCTAGCGGGTAGTAACTCGCTTATATATTTAATTTAATAAACATATACACAATTTAGTGTAAAAAGTAAAAAGCTCGTTCTATATCTGTATTGAAACTAATACTCAACTCAACTCAACTTTATTTATAAATCGCGCCTTACAGGCAAAAAGATGCCACCAAGGCGCTACGTTAGAAAGGTTAAAAGACAGGTCATAAAAATATGTTTTTAGCCTTGCCTTAAAAACCGCAACAGAGGTGGAGGCCCTTATGCTGAGAGGAATCTTATTCCAAAGCTTAGGACCTGCCACAGCAAAAGCCCTATCACCACGCGTCTTTAGGCGCGTTCTTGGGACCGAGAGGAGCATGAAGTTCTCCGAGCGGAGTATAAAATATAACGTTATCTCCCGTGTCACGTTACGTTACGTGACCGCCATGGAAGCCGTGGTCACGTGATGCAAGTCTGTTCCATTTAACCGTTTTCTTTGACCAAGGAAGGACAGTGTCCTTGTAAGTAAGGGGCTTGGCCTCGCAAGACATCGCCTCCAAAGGCCAGGCGTCTTGACATTGAGAAACACGCTAAATCTCTGGGTGACGACATATTAGATGCCATGTTTCCTTCTACAGGAGCCCTTGAGGACAAAATGCATTTACTGATTTGTTACAAACGGGTACAAAATGTCACCATTCAAAAACATTGTTGTTTTACACATTTACCTCTTCACTTGTTGCCAGTGATTAAAGGGAGTCTGATATGCTCGTCATTTTGCTGAAGTTTGCACTCCCCAGGGCTTTTTGACCCTAATGGGCATCCATTGATAAGGTTTTAACCCAACACAAAAATACAGCCTGCTTGCAACGATTTACATATCTATTGCCCCCTATTGGCAGGAAAAGAACACACTGTCACTTTAACTGTTGAAGACAACCCTGCAGCGGCCTACGCTCAGCTACTGCAGCAATGATTACTCCGGTTATAGCTCTTTGATTTTCTAGTTCAGGCTGTCTTTGATTCACCTCTAAACATATTACTGTTTTGCTTTTACTTCCAGGCTCCGCCATGATGCCAACAAAAAACAGACTTCACTTTCTTGTGCTTTTTATTGAAGGTTGGCAAATAGAAAAAATCTAGCTGCTAGCATTTCTATGAGCCACCAGCACAGTAAACTACACTTCCACTGTTGCGTGACCTCTCACTCATGCGTTCCCGAACTACAAGGTTGTTTAGTACAGTTTCTGACCAGAAGAGGGTGACAGAGTGCTGTCCAGTGTGAAGGTGTTTAAAGAGCAAGCCACCCCCTACCAGAATCTTACTCCACCCCACTTCCTGTTTGAAAAACGCAACAAATGCTGTTGCCTTGCAGACCGAGAGGGCGGAGCTGCGAGCAAATACACACAAATACAGGCTCACAATGACATTGTGACATCATATGGTACCAGCCGACGTCATATGATACTTATTAGCCATTAGCAATGACAGATTTAAATTTAAATGCAGTGCAGAGTTTTTATCTGAAGTGGGCACAGTACTGCCAGTTTTAGATAGAATATTTAAATTCTAACTAAGATGCACTAAAGTGCCAAATTATTGACTACATGTGTCTACAGCACGATCAGACACTCATTTATGTAGTTTAGCAGCAAAAAACTGTTGATTTGGTGGTGACTTGCTCTTTAAGGACCTTAAGTTAAGGTTATAGCTCAAGAATCACTGAAACCAGTTTGAAAGCAATAGTGTTAACAGCTCTTTAAAAGAAGAAAAGAAGGCGACAGACCTTATTTTAATTAGGAATATTTCCTCTATGATTTATCAATGCAGTGAATCAGTAAATTATTAATGATAAAGAACATAATTTTTATGATGCTGCCATACCTTAAGTTTCTCTGAAGAAGAGCCCAGCTGTCCTTTATCTCTGTCTGCTTTTGTCCAACACTGGTCACCAGGTCAGGGTGGAGACTGGACAGCTGGGACACACTCACGTCCAGCATCTAACACACACACACACACACACACACACACACACACACACACACACACACACACACACACACACACACACACACACACACACACACACACACACACACACACACACACACGGAGACCTGTAGGTTAGGCAGGTTAGCCTTCTGCAGCTCATCTCCTGATAGTTAAAAGATGATTCTTACCATGATCTGACTGGCGACGTCGCGTATATCTCTGTCCCCGAAGCCATCCGGCTCTTTGGATGCAGAAATGTTCTTCAGCTGACAGAAAAAAATAAATAAATCTAAGCATTCATTGGAATTATCTCAAAAGTTAAAAATATGCATTTGGAATTTCTGCCGTTTTACCAATTTATTAATAATCTCCAAGGTATTATCTGCCTGCTGGTAAAACGATGACACCTCAAGAGCCTGCTGAAGAGTTTCGTGGTAGTTTTTCAGCCTGGACTGGACCCGAAGCCACCTACACAAACGGCATTAACATTTGATTTTCAAGCAGAAAACGTGTCATTCATGAAACGTCACATTTAAGAAGGAAACGTACATCTTGTTGATGTGTTTCCTCCTGCTCGAGGTGTTTCTGCCCTCTGCCTTTCCTTGTTTCTCCAGTTTTAGAGCCAAGCTGTTGATCTCCTCGTGCAGGTTCCTGTGTAGCTGCTCGTCCTGATCAAAGTGTTAAAAGCATGAAATCTGATCCGATCTAAAACAGTGATGCACAAACACCATCCAAAGTCTAAACCAATCCCAAAAGGTTTGACTTTATTTGGCATTTTGACATTTAGACAATCGCGTTCCAGTATCCCGTTGGAGATTCAACATCTCTTCTTCAGTGTGTCAGGGACAGTTTTATCTCACATCCCTGCAGCGCGCCATCCCCGAACACCAGTGGAGTCAGGGGCGTGTCCAGGGAGTGGCCTGGGGTAGCACATGCCACCCTTGGAATCTGATTGGCCACCCCAGGTGCCACCACACTAATTTATCTTTAAATCGGCTTTTCATTGTCCACAAAAGGCTTGGGGGTAAAACAAAAAAGCATAACCATTGGAGCCACCCATGCACAAAATTGGGGCTCACCTGGGCCACCCCATTTTAAAAGATCTGGACACGCCACTGAGTGGGTTCCCGTCATATTCTAACTCTGACTTTTCTCTTCCTGTTTTTTAAATTGTCCCACCTGCACCATGAAACCTTACTGACACAAACATTGACACGTGCAACGGACAATTCTTTCCTGTTCAGGATTTTCTAATTTTCTTATTATTTGTTTGAGGCTCTGCTCTTTGTTCTAGGCTGCCTGCATTTGTTACCATGGCAACCCCAAACGAGCGACTGAGCAGATCTTGGTTCTCTTTACGCTTCTTATATAATCACGTCTTCGTAGTGCTCACCTGTTTAAGATCCAGGATCTTCCTGGTCAGCTGCATCTTGTCCACGTTTTCTCCCAGGACACTCACCAGAGACTGCTCCTCTTCCTGCCGACACACATAACGGCCGTTTTTTACGGCCGCCTTTTGTGAGAAACCTGACAATTGCTTTGTTTTACAGGAACAAGGACAAAGGCACAGCACCCCTGCTACAGAAACAACACTGAACAGAGCTCTTCGCTTCAACACAACGGGGACAAGCTGTAAAGTTTAGGAACGTTTTATTGCTTTAAATAAAAAAATCCCACCGGTTCAACATCCACCGCTCGCTCCTTTGGCCAGACTCAAGTAAGAACAAAGACAGAAATCAGCCCCAAATCCTCGAGATAATTTATTTTTTATATAATGACAGGCAGATGTTTTACCCATAACACAAACGTCTCCAGGACGCTGAGCTAATTTCCTGCATTAGTGAGTTGTGCTTTTATGCTAATTATCTTGACAGCTGTTGATTAGGCTGTGTAGACAAAGATCAGCCTCTGGGCAAAACGCTTTGGGTTTAGCCACTTGTTAAATCACCTCTATAAATGGGAGGGATAAGGGAAAAGATGCTGAGATAAGGAAGGAATGAGCACATTGGATCAGAAACGATAAAAACAGGAAAACAGGAAGTCTGCTTTGTTTTCACCTTTTCTTTGACCCAGGCCTCCAGCTTATCCGCTTTTCTGTTGAAATCCCGCAGACTCTTTGCTCCACCTAAAGCACGCGTCTGATTGGTGGCCGTCTGTTTCAGGGTCTGCCATTGGTCCTTGAGCTGGCTGAGCTGCTTCTTCACAAGGTCAGATGTGGGGTTCAGCCTGCAGATCAGCTGCTCGCCCATCTGTGGAAGGACATGGTACTGGTTACTGGAGCTGCAGCAGCAACGCTGACAACATTATCTTCATGGTTTGTCCTGAAAAAGCCTAAACGCAACCCTCTGAGCTTCCGCAGGGCCTGGATGTAGAGGGTGGTAATCCATGACCCGTCGTTTCATGTTTGTCGTCACGTTTTCAGCGATTAATGCCTGGATTAGATCACCTGTGGGGACACTTAAAACAACCATTTATTTAGTGCTTCTAGATGCTGATGATCATTTTTTTACCTGGTTGAGCTGAATAAACGTGTTCTCAAAGTCTTTCAGGTCCCTTTGAAGTGTCTGAGAGGCCTCGTCCCAGTCCTGCAGGGGGCAGCACTTAGTGTTACAGCCATCCTTTAGATCCTGGAGTTTGCTCTTGATCCATGCCTCTGCCTGCATACACACACACACACACACACACACACACACACACACACACGCACGCACACACACACACACATACACACACACACACACACACACACACACACACACACACATACACACACACACACACACACACACACACACACACACACACACACATACACACACACACACACACACACACACACACACACATACACACACACACACACATACACACACACACACACACACATACACACATACATACACACACACACACACACACACACACACACGCACACGCACACGCACACACGCACACGCACACACACACTGTTTATTGTTGTGAGGTGCTAAGTATAGCAAACGTGTTTGGTCTTAACATGGACGTAATTTTTGGGGGGGACAGGGGGGACATGTCCCCCCCACTTTTTCCAAAGTCAAGTTTTGACCCCTGCACTTTTTACCATCCAAAAACAATATTACGCTATATTAAATTGACACTGGTTGAGCTCTAGGACCAAGCGGAAAACAACCGTTTGTGTTGAAGCCTGTTTCCCATTAGAGCATACTGTAAAGATACCCCCCCCCCCACCCCCCGTGTCCCCCCCCCCCCACTTCTAAAGTGAAAATTACATCCATGGGTGTTAAGATTCTGAATGTGGCTAGTTGTCGCCTACAGTTAGCCACAGTTTGTAGATATTTGTAGCTGGTAACGCCGCCTTTGACCAAATTGCATCTCAAATAGAACAAAAGTGCTGTTAAATTTCAAATATGGCAAATTTTTGTGTTTGAAATGTCAAATATGGCAACATGCAACTGTTGAATTGTTAAATATGCCAAAGTTTATCCATCCATCCATTTTCTGAACCCGCTTTGTTCACGCAGGGGGGCTGGTGCCTATCTCCAGCGGTCAACGGGCAACCAGGCGGGGTACACCCTGGACAGAGAGCCAGTCCATCGCAGGACAACACAGAGACACACAGGACAAACAACCACACACACACACACACACACACACACACACACAATTTAGACAGACCAATCAACCTAACAGTCATGTTTTTGGACGGTGGGAGGAAGCCGGAGAACCCGGAGAGAACCCACGCATGCACAGGGAGAACATGCTACCTCCATGCAGAAAGATCCCAGGCTGGGAATCGAACCCAGGACCTTCTTGCTACAAGACAACAGCTCTAACCACTGCGCCACTGTGCAGCCCATGCCAAAGTTTACCCAGAAAAAAGGCAAAAAGTGGCTAACTAGCTGGGGAAATGCAGTCTCACTTGATGGCTGCTTAATTAAAGCAAAAGTGCTGTTAATTTCCAAAAATGGCAAAATTTGGTGTTTAAAATTAAAATTAAACATGAAAAAATGCTGCTAAATTCTTAATTTGGCTAAATATAGGTGGCAAAAGTCTATATTTATAGATATTAAATATTAACTTTAGCTGTTATAATAGCAAGAGGGACAAAATGTTAAAATGGTCATTACTTCTTATATTTCTTAACTGTTGGCACGGTCCTGCATTTGGTCCTAGCAGAATCTCTAAACAGCAAATTCACAACAAACGCTTGTGATTGCTTCTCTTCTTATCCAGCAGACTCCATTAGTCCCCTGTTCAGAGTCTCGATGAAAGGTTTTTGCTCTCCAGCGTCGTGTCATGCTGAGCAGAGTTTCTCTTGGCTTTAGCTCAGACTCAGTTGCATAACGCTCAGCCTTACAAAGCTGCCTCTCCTGGCATTGCACCGTACGGACGAGGAACGCCAAACCAGGCGGCTGAAGAGGAAAGTGTTCTTCTTCAGAGTGGAGGTCATCGAGCCTCCGAGGTGTCAAAAACTAGATGGGCTGATAAATGCTGTCAGACTGAGTCCACATGAGTGAAACGGGTGATGAAGTCAGCTAAAACTGAGGCGACTGCAGCACTTTAAGTTAAAAACACAAATAAGTCATCGAATGAGACGCAGAGAGGCTCAAGAGTGCACACTTCCACCACAGAGTTTAGCTCTTGATTAAAATATGACGTCACTTTTCCCCACAAGGAGAAGGTCAGTGACCTCCCAAAGCCCCCCAGGCAGGAGAAGTATTTCTGGCTTGAACAGAAGGAAAGGAGCTCGACAAAACAAGCTTGCTCGTATCTGCTCACAACGGCTCCCATGCCAACACAATGACCTCATGCAGGAAGTCCATGATTCTCTTGTTTCTTCCTGTCCACTTTCCACAACAACGGTCTGTTTATCAGGCTTTACAGTTAAGCCTCGTTCAGGCCACGACGCCACGCGGCCGGTGCACCATCTGAAGGTTTCTTCCTGAGCTGCTTTGGACAGCACCAGGAGAAAATCTCCAAACGCAACAATTTCAGATATTCGGGTGTGCTAATCTCCACATTTTGAATAAATCCATCATTTTGCACGTTTTACGGCATCTCAAATATGCAACTTTGGCTTCGAACACACATTGGGAGTTAAGGGTTTGGTATTTTTTCTGCCATGAGAGTGAAACGGGGGGAAAGCGAGAAACTTTGCAGAACTGAAACAGACATGCTGCACCGCTACAGCTTGATCCGTCTGGCTGGAAGACGGTAAAAATACAGTTTATCTGCAGAAGCTGCCAACCAGGTTGATGCAAAGTCAAATGATTCAAAAGAAAACACACACCACACGTTCCTCCTGCTGACACATTAAAATAAACTCTTGTGTTTAGAAGTAAACGGCACGTCGCTCGCACGGTTGCTCGGCAGAGTCCTGATGACGAACCCGAATGCTGCAGCTAGCTGCCTGAGCAGGAGTGGACGCTGCGATGCGATAACACAACCAGTCCTGCTGCTCATTGGCTGAGTTTCTCTGAGCCATAGGCGTGAAGAGATGGAGCCAAACAATGATCTCATCTCTAAATAACTGGTTGTGGCGGCTTCCCCTCCCTCTCCTGCCTCAGCCGAATCCCGCTCAAGGCTCAGAGACAAAAATAAGAACCAGTACACATTTTGTTCCCACTGGAAGGTCACGCGACAGCCAGCTTCGCTTCTGATTGGATCGCAGTAGCCTCACACGATGTTTGAGGGATTAAATCCTTTTAAGAGGCTCTTTTCACACTAAATGTTTTTATTTTGAAATGCTTTCAAAATTTCTCAGTAAGTTCTGGATAAATGTTTAAAAATTAAATCTTCAAATAAAAATTTTAAGAGGAAAAAAAATTCCACCTGCAGCGCTTCTTTGTTGAAGAGCGAGTTTTGCTGAGTGAAGCTGTCGCTCAGAGCGTTAGCAGCTGCCGGAGCCTCATCCTCGCTGTGTGGGTGACTTTCTGTCCTCCGGGGTCTGTGATTCTGCAGCTCAGGCACTGAAATCTGTGAAATCAATGAAGACATTCTTTAATATGATAAAAACGGAGAGTCATGGGACCATTCCCCACGCAGTAAAGCTGTCCCCACCTCACAAAAAGTCTTCAAACTTCCATAATCACAAAGACTCTGATTATGTACTCGCTCCAGGTTGGCTCCAAGGTGTTTCAGGACACCCAGCCACCGTCAGCAGTGTGCAAAATGAAATGAATCTAATGCACAAACATTCCTGCTCTCTCTTCAGCGTAGGGTTTGGTAAAGTAGTGCTTTAAGAGCTCAATATGTATATTACCTCTACTTATGACCAATAAGCTGTGATACTCTGTCTAAATATAGAATATCAACCCTGCTTGGTCTTTATGGTGTTTATCAGAAGATTCTAGGATTCTTTGTTTATTCAGGGATTGTACACACTTCGGTATGATTCAGGAAAGAGTCAGGTTTATAAAAGTAAGAATTTATTTTACCAATAATTAAAACATGACAGGTTAACTAACATTTACTGTGATGGATGGAACTAGATGTGATGCATGAACCTGTGTGTGAATGAGATGTTATCAGGACTTCCGTATCTAAGAGAGCCGAGTTCTGGATGTAAAAGAATTTGGTTCGCGTTAAGCTATGAAGTTGATTATTATCAAAAACACATCAGACGCTATCTGTGTGTCTACTTCACCCGTTCTCGGAGACCCTCTTGGTGGATCCGAAGGTCAGAGAGGTCGGATGACCTCTGGCACCGGAGGGCTGTAAAATACCGAAGTACCGACGCTTCAGTCCAGAGATGTCTCGGGTCACGACAGACGGATGGAACCGCGCGTCTGGGACTCTTAAGGAGTCAGAACAATATCAGCTTGTTCTGCAGGAACTGTTGCTGTTTCAGCTTCACAGGTGCAACAAAGAGTTAGACGCCGTGTCAAAAGCTTTGATGGTTAAAGAGGTTTTGCTTCAGATGGCCGGTCTGAAGCTTTCTCAAGAACTGATGAATCACCAGAGTGATCCAGTTTCAATGTCCTCATGTTATGATTTGTGTAGCCAACCAGAGGTTGACAAGTTTGAGGAATATTACCAAGACAACTCAGAAACACGCCTTCTTTCAGATACCGGGTGCTCTGATCTGGGTAAAGGACTATTTATGTGTCATGAGTTTAAGTTAACCTTACTTTGTCCTTGTGTGAGTGCAAATGCTGATGACCTCGTCATATCAACATGCTGAAACATATATCAATCACTGTAATCATAACATAACATTCACTTTAAACTTCAATCATTGAGCACAGATTAATGAAAACATGTCATTATACTATAATTATTATAAGTAGCAATAAACAAATGTTTATTTAATGATAATCTAGTTTATAAGTTGTAGAAGTTCATATTTAATTCAGGAAATCATTCTTTGATTTAGCACCTAATCCGAGCTGCGAATGTTCCTTATTCAAAGGCATGAAGAATCCTGCAGGACGATAAGGATGGACCTTGAGGAGAGAACATTATTGTTGACAATAGTAAGGGGGGGTCCTACCTTTTTGTAAATTTCATCACCAACACAGTTTACCCTGGACAAACTCAGCATCTCAGTGGTTTTAAATAATGACCAACCATCCTTTTTCCCTGATTTCCATGGTTTATGTAATACATTCTGAGAGGAGAAATCACCTCATTATGTGATTAAAAAAAGATACATTTAGATAAGATAAGATAAGATAAGATAAGATAAGATAAGATAAGATAAGATAAGACTTTAGCCCCACAAGTGGGAATTTTGCAAATTTCCAAAATCTTCTTATGGAAAAACAACCCTAAAAAACATTTCTTATCTTACCTGGAAGGATTTCTCCCCATTTGGCTTTGCCCAAGTTTCTCCTTGAGGAATGGCGGCACAGCTGCTTTTACTGAGCAAAACCTGTCAAATAAATTAAAAAAAAAAACCAAAAACCGAGTTAAATTGGAAATTGAGCAAAAACGTTGAAAATGTATGGAAGCCGATTCCCGCCACTCTGATAAAATCTGTTATCTGTTTTTAAGGCACTCCTGAAAACCCACCTCTTTACACTGGCTTTTGATACCTTGTGAGATGCTGGTTTCTATTTTTATTTCATTTTAGCTGTTTTATTTGATTCAATGCGGTTTTATCAAGTTTTTATTTTTTAATATAGGGCTATTTTAATTTTATGTATCATGTGTTTTATTTATCTTTGCTGTTTTCTGTTTAGTCAATTGTTTTAATGTATTTTCTGTACAGCACTTTGTTCCTGTGCTGGGTCTTTTAAAGTGCTTTATAAATAAAACTGGATTGGAACTGGATTAAAAAAACTAATAATTATGATTTAGCTATCCCATGACAATGAGATAGTATCTCATAATTACGAAACACCATCTCAGTATTATGACTTAACTAAGTAATAGTTGTGTTCTAGCATCTCATAATTATGAAATGGCCAAATCATAATTAAGAGAGTTTCTGATACTATAATTATGAGAAATGATCATTTTTTTAATCAGACTGGCAGGAATGGGCTTCCATAAATATGCAAGTACCAAACATCTCCACTCTTAAAATGGTCATAAAACAACTAAACCCTTTTCAGTCTATTAGTAATTTTGTTCAACAAGAATATTCATATTTTTTACGTTGAAAATGAAAACGAAAAAATATCTTCCATCCATTTCTTTGCTCATTCACGTTTTGGCATCATCTTTGGGGTAAAATCGGGCAAATCTGAGTTAAATTTGTTGAAATAAAACCGTAAAAACATCAGTAGAAATATTAATTTTACCAATAAAATAAAACAAAACAGCATGAAAGCATTCCATACCTTAAACTGAGAGGTCGGTTTATTCTCACACCTCACTCCAACAATCCTGGGCAGATGTGGGTCTGGTGAGCCTGTTGTGTTGTTGTTGTTGTTGTTTTTGTTTTCAGCTGTTGTTGACAGGTCTGTTGGGCCCACTGTGCTCTTCTTGTCTGATCGGTCTTTACTCCCAGAGATGGTGATCTTCTTGATGGACCTGGAGACGGCAGAAGGAGAGGCCACGTTCTGGTTCTGGTGGTCCTCAGCTGCCATGTGCTCGTGGTTGCGTTGAACGTGCGCTTCCGGCTTCACAAACGGTGCAACGAGACAGGAGCCATGTGCTCGGACCCGGGACCGATGGAGGTAGAGCGAGTTCAGATTGTGCTGTAAGACACGATTGTCCAGAGGCTCGGTGGGTAGAAATCTCCTTTGAAACTCCTGACATTTAGTCACAGAAGGGACCGACAGCCTTGTCCCGATGGTGAAGGGCTGCACTTTCCTCACAATGCTCTCAGACATGTCCAGAAGTAAAAAAACAAAACACCAGAGTCAAAATATCACAAGAAAAGTCCGTCACATCCCTTCTTTTCCCCTAACAGCCGTCCAGGTTCTGTCCGGATGACAAGAAGGTGGAACAGAGATCAGTTCTCCACCTTCTTGTGCATGTTAAGAATGCACAGCACACAGCCCAGGACGGCTTCCTTTGACTCCTGGGATCGGACGCGCTCCCAGATGTGCCGCAACGCCGTGCCAAGGTGGGCAGCGCCCGTGGTGAGGCTTCTTCTGAGGAACTGTGCCAGGGAGCCTGCCAGTCTGCTACTGAGGAGCCTGATAACCAGGGACCGCAGCAGGATGAAAACTGCTGGCATGCTGCCTCGCTGTGCTGTGCAACAAATATTGGAGGGGGGAAGCAAGCTTGGAAAAGGAGGGAGGAGAGAGAAGAGGGTTGGGTAGAAGGGATGAAGTCACCACCTCTTCACGCTGCCTTTCCTTCCCTCTGTCAGGAGCGACAGAGCGGAGAGGGGGTGGGGGGTGTTGAGAAGCCTGGCTGTCAAAACTTGTCCTCTGAACCCGAACAGAAGAGCTGTCCTGATAAGAGCCTGAAGGTAATGGAGTCAAAGGCAGAGACCTCTGTTAGACCTCTTCAATCACCGCCTATCCTCCATGAGGTAATGTCCTAGGCTCAGTCACACACACGCACGCACGCACGCACGCACGCACACACTCCCTTACCTCGACTTTAAAGTTCAGACCAACAGGTTCAGCCTGAAGGTGCTGGGCTCCTTCCAAGCACAAAAATCACCAAAAAAAGAAGTGGCTTAAAAACTTTGAGAGCTGAGCGCTCGATCAGGAGTGAGGGAGGCTCTTCCTCCAGCTCGCCCTGCAGCTGAATGGAGCAGAAGGACTTCAGGACGCTGGTCCTTAAACCTCTGAGCAGCTGCTGGCGTGACAAGTGTGCAGCGGTCGTGTAGGAGCAGACGATAAAACCTGCCGCTCCTTCATGGCAGGGAGCACAGCAGACGTTGGGACTGACTGATTGGAATAGCAAAGCTTGTGTGTGTGTGTGTGTGTGTAGGGGGGCACACTTGCAGGGAGCAGATGAGAAAATCTGCTTCCCCTGGTGAAAGCCTGCCTTTCCCTTAAAAGGAACTCTCACTCCCTGCCGCTGCCCCTGAACTGACCCTGGCACCTGGTCTGGAGGCTCTTGAGGCTCTTGAGGTCCACCTACACCAAACTCAGGAGGACGTCATAAAACCCGAACCTGTCACATGCCCTATTTTCACAGTAGGATGGAAAACACACACAAATCTTCAATTTCCTGCATTCCTAAACTTTTGCAAAAAGGAAGCAAAAAGCCAAGTCCGGCAGTCGGTGAGGACGCTTTTAGGAGCACTTCGTTCCACGATGATGTCATCCCAGGAAGAGTTTTAATGTGCTGCAGCTTGAAATTTCAGATAAATTCGGCGTGGGCTGGGTGGTGTTCTACGGAAGGCTGGATGGGTGGGGTTCCAGAGGTTTGGCTAACTTCAACGTAACATTTCCTCATGTAAGCGGCCTTGAACACCGGTGGATTATGTCTTCAGTGGTAAGTGTGTGACGGCCCCTACTGTTCGCTTAAATGCTGAAGGAAGGCACCAGTTAATTAATAACTGTTGTTGCCATAAGTCAGACCTGGGCATTTTACGGCCCGCGGGCCACATCCGGCCCTTTGGTTGACTTTGACCGGCCCGCGTAAGGTTAATTGGAAATTACAAAATAAATGTATTTTCTCATTTTACCTCATGCATGGGCTAAGGCTGCATTGCTTTTATTTTGAAGTTGTTTTTTACGTGCACAATGACGCAATACGTATAGCAACAAGTGCCCGCGGTTGACATGGTGATTGTAGCCTGAGAAATGTCCGCTCATGCAAAAAAAAAAAAAAAAAGAAAAAAAAAAAAGAAAAAAAGAAAGATGCCGAATGCAGGATTTTCAACAAAAATTGGACTGCTAAGTATTTTTTTACTGAAGTCGGAGGTAAAGCCGTGTGTTTGGTTTGCGGGGAGGAGATTGCCGTGTTTAAGGACTACAATTTGAGTCGGCATTACGACAAGAAACACTCGGAAAAATACAAGAACTTGTCTGATGCTGAGAGGGCACGGACATCCGAAGCTTTGCTTGCAAAGTTGCAAAAGCAGCAAGGCTGTTTTACTAAGCTTCACACATCCAGGGATGCAGCAGCCAGGACCAGCTTTGTGATATCCCACAAAATAGCTAAAAACAGCAAGCCGTTTTCGGAGGGAGAGTTTGTCAAAGAGTGCATGGTGGACTCTGCCGCACTAATATGCCCTGAAAAAAAAGGCGCATTTGAGCAAATCCCGCTGTCCAGGCGAACCGTGACCAGGAGGATCGAGGACATTGCGGGGAACCTGGAGCTTCAGCTGCAACGTGAAGTGGCAAGTTTTGACTTTTTCTCATTAGACGGGAGCTGTGATGTCCGCGACACAGCCCAGCTGCTCGTATTTGTCCGGGGATAACGGACTTCAAGCTCACAGAGGAGCGGGCAGCAATGCGGTCGATGAAAGGGACAACGACAGGGAGTGATCTTTTTACAGAGGTAAATGCGTGCACGGACACTCTGGGATTGAAATGGGAGAGACTGTCAGGTGTCACAACAGACGGTTGTCCAAATCTTAAGCCGGGCGTACACTGTGCGACTTTTTCACTTTTTTGAGCCGATTTTCCAGTCGTGCGAGAAGCCACGACATCGGGGCGAGTTTTGCGCCGAGCGGTCGTGTAGTGTACAGGGGGTTACGAGAGGCGATTAACACCACGTGACCAGCCGCCGATCAGCAGTCGTGAGGTCGCACTCTGGTGTGTTTAATATTTCGCTCGTCCCTCGTGAGGGTATCGCACTGTTGAAGCGGCGCTGCGAGCAGCTACGATCCAAAAAGTATCAGAACCGCTCACGGCGCATGCGCGCGCAATCCTGCATCAACGCCGGCCGGTCGCTCGCTATTTCCCTAATAACACACGCTGTTCGTTTTTGTTTCTACACGTTTTTTTACTCACAAAGATTGTCAAGAAAGCGTGTTTGTCGTGTTCGTGTCAAATTAAACTGATCACAAAACACAGATTCACTTTCTTTATTTCGTTTTCCTCATCCAACCCCCATAAATCCCTGTGTGTCCTCCTGCAGCACTCCCGAAGGACAACAGGCAAAACAAAAAAGTCTGACGTGTTGTGTAAAAACTGCTATTTTTAGCACATTTTAGGGCCGACGTGTTGCTACCAGACGTACAGTGTGAGCAGTCAGGTCGCATGCGAGAACTGGGTCGTACAGTGTGAGCACATGACTCGTGAGATCTGCTCTGCGAGGAAGTCGTACAGTTTGAGCTGAAGCTGAACGCTGCGAGTGAAAAAGTCGCACAGTGTACGCCCGGCTTTAAGGAGGACTTTCCAAACCAGGTTTTCTTCAGCTGAAGAGACATGCTCAGAAGATGTTGGTTCTCTTCAGCTCTACCTACATTTGTGAACAAACATTTTCAATGATGAAGTTTACAAAATCCAGGTAAAGATCCTCTCTCACTGATGATCATTTGTCAGCTGTGCTTCGCTTCTCCACCTCAGACATTCAACCTGACTTTGATGCACTCATTAAAGCCCAGCAGAGACTAGATTTCTCTCACTGAATAAGAAAAAAATCACTTAAAAACTCAAAATAAGGTGTTTGGACCACAAATGTAGGCAACTAGCAGTGAACTGGGACACTTTTTTTAAACCTCTTTCTCAAGATCACAGTTCAGTGATTTTATTTTACAGACAATACTGTGTGTCTGTAGAATGCTAAGAACCTCTTTCCAACAATATTTGAAACTCAGAATGTGTTTTGGAGTGAATGTGACTGAAACTGTTAACTAATATAAGTCACAAATGTTTAACAAAAACCAAATGTGCACACTTTGTTTACCATTGCCTTGGGAAATTTGAATAAATCACATTTTTGTAAGACAACCTCACTTTTTCCTTTTTGCTCATTTATAACATATAGTCTACTCTTACCAGCTTGAAGAAACAATGGTATTTACTGCTTTTTATAAAGAAATACCATTAATATTATGCATAATTGACTTCAGCCTTTTGGCCTGGCCCTCCACAATATTTTCTATTTCTCATGTGGCCCCATGGAAAAAATAATTGCCCACCCCTGCCATAAGTGGTCACTAATCTCAATAGTTTTAATTTTATAACCTCCAAAGATGTAAAAAGGCTTCATGTCACTCTTTATGCTAATGTCTGATGGTATTAACACGACACATTTAAAATACAGGCCCCAGTAAGAGTTTTGGATACTTACCCTGTTGTCCTTCTTCATTTATCATTTTCTCGCTCTGTTTTCATTGTCTTCAGTTCATCGCTCACGCCTGTTCTACCAGCTCACCAGTGCAGCTTCTCCTCCTCTGCTGCCATACTTAATCCTCAATTTCACTTATTTCCTCCCAGACCCATCTCCTCATTCCTCTGATGGTCTGACATCCTCATCCATAAACCTCTACACATCTGCTTTCATGACCTCTGTCTCTCAGTCTTTGAACTTTTGGCTTCTCCAAAAAAACACACTAGTGTCTCCGCACTGACGCAGACGGAGAAGCATGACTCGGGCTTTAGTAGTAATCGATCTCACTTTAGTCCAGGGGAGTCAAACTCACACGGGGCCGAAATGAAACTCTGGGACGGAGTCGAGGGCCAAATTTAATGTTTTTTGAAAAAGTGACGGCAAATTTGCACATTTTCTTTATCAACATATATGCAATTTTGAACATTTAAATTTGGAAACAAACATATTTCTGCATTAACACTGAATGTGGAATAACCAAATTACACACGAGCAAGTCCGTTTTAAATAAAAGGCATCAGTGGTATTCATTACTTGTGGTATATTCAGCATTTTTAAAATCTATTCAGGATTTATGTTTTCTTGTTTATTCATTTTTCTTATTTTTTATTCTCCTTTTTTCTCCTGTAATACGTGTCATCGCTGCTGTGACGTCTAGCTTTCCCCACTGAGGAACAATAAAGGGATTTTCTATTCTATTCATCTATCTGCAGCCTTTCCACTTCCTGTTTACTGTAGGTTAAATCTTTTCTCACGGGCCAACAACAAAATAAAATATCATTTTATCTTAAATGAAAATGCAACATCTCACCTGTTAACTTTCATGTTTTGGAGCAGAAAAAGAGCATCAAACCAACATATTTAAAGCTCAGTTTGCTCCACTGGTTTACTGTGATGCTCACCTGTTCCAGCCAGATACCTGCATCATGGGGTTGATCTGAGCCGAGGAGGAGACTCCTGTTGTTTTGTTCATCTTCATCATAATAATGACAACATTAGATGACAACAGGTGCTCACATAGGTTTGTGCTGATGAACATGTCTGAGCAGCTTGACCACGTTGTTGTGTGTCGGGGAGGAAAAATAACAACTACAGCAGCCACAGAGTCGTGCTGGTTTGAGCGTGTCGCTGCTCGCTGGAGTTATATCAGCTCTGTCTGGACGTTAGTTGGAAAACTTTCTCTTTCAGTCGTGAACTCGTTACTGAGCGGCTAGAATCTCCTATCAGAAAACAGCTGAGTGAACTCGGCGCTGAGTGAGAGGACTGTAGCTTGTCCGAGACAGCGGAGCTGCAGACACCGGCAGCAGGCGCTGGAAAAAACACAAAGGAGGGGGCGCGTCGGCTCCGCGCTGACACCGCAAAGCATCATGGGAGTTGTAGTCTTTGCGGTAAAATTGGCCAGCGGGTCAGTTTTAATATATTTTTGATATTTATCTCGCGGACCACATAAAAATGCTCCGCGGGCCTTGACTCTGACATATGTGCTTTAGAGTAATGTCTTCCGTCTTTGGCGCAGCGTCAATAAACACCTCGATGCTCCAAGCTGCCAGGATGACCATCTCTGCCTTTTAGAGGTCGTTCACACCTGCTGACGGCGTTTTATTAACAGAATTTAATTCCAGTAGAAGGATTTGAATTGATTTTCTTGAATACATTTTTATGAATCAAAACGTCTGTTTGATCAAACTGTCTATCAAAGCACAAAAGAGGACTCAAATGCAGAGCTCACACAGTTTAATAAGCTGAAGGACTCCTGGCAGTACAGCACAAGTGAACGAGTCCAAACCCAACTAAATACACTCTCACGACGTGTTACTGAGAGCAGGTTCACTTTACTCAACTGGAGAAGACAAACTGGCAAAGGAATCTGTTTGCAGAGAAGCATAAAAGGAGAAGCCAGGACCCAGGTGCACGACATAAGGCTGACTAGTGAGGAGCCTCAGGTCGTGAAGCTGCCTGTAATGAGACAGGAAGTGAATACACAAAATAAAACAGGAAGTACCAGAAATACAATCAAACCAGAAACATGACTGCAAAGCACTCAACCTACAGAACCACCCATGACATCGTCATTAACCTGGTTATGTGTTCAGGTTGAGAACTAATTAATTTTTAATTGTGTCATAAAACAAAAAAGGTTATTGTTCAGATGGAATTGAATGATATTTAATGGACGACAGTTCCACCTTGATAATGTTTAACTAGCATGATTTAAGCTAAATCTTTAAACACAAAAGACATTTTCCAACTTTTTCCACGGAGAACACAAACATCCATCATGGATAAAGATTAGCTTGGTTAGATCTGAACCAGGTGTTCCACCTCTGCCAGCCCGGCCGGATTACGCTACCGTAACACCTTCCTTATGTTGTTTACCCTGGAGTCCTCCCCCTCCTCCCACAGCTCTCCTCCTCATATTCTTAGCTAAATTTAACGTGTTTCTGCCTTTATTTGGGACCAGATTCTAACACCCTGCTGTTCTGATTTCATTTGACTTCACATGTGCATCTTTGATGATAGAAATCAGAAACAGGCCGACAGCGAGCGTCACTGCCTCCCAAGATAATAACAAAAACCCGACGCATTCTCTCCGCAAGGCCGAGCTAGCGATCATCCTTGTTATCCTCCGCTTTGTCAGGAGACAGCGGACGGGACTTCAGAAGACCTATTTGAGGGGTGATGTCACTGAGGCCGCCCGCATGGAAGCAGAGCGAGAGCTGCGGTGGAGGAGAGGAACATGCATGGAAGCAGAGCCGGGGTCTGTACTTTTCCACTCTCTGAGTGTCATCCCAAAGGCACCATCAGCCTCTTGGTCAAGTTTCAATGCAGATGAGACAAAGTAATTATTTTGGATCGTGATCAGAATAAAAAGTAAATGATGCTGAATGGTTGAAATGATTTCAAGTTTAAAAACAAAAGTAAAAGTAAAGCTAAACGCATTACACTAATACATTTTATGATCAGCGGTTATTTTACCTTGTTATGACCTCATTAGAAATTCGCATGCAACATGATGCAACATAACGGTTGTCATAGCTTCAAACGTGTTGATACCTGTGTAATTTTAGACGTTGTTCTTCATGCCTGAACAGCTCGTTATGAGTGTGTACAAATAACCCTGACCCTAAACATTGAAAGGTCAGGTTTATTCATATTTTTATTACATTTTCAGCGGTCTCTAGGAGGAATTACTTCCTTGTAAACTGTTTTGTGGGGAAAAGCTCACATGCTCCTGTTTGAGGACGCAGAAGTGAGTCGGAGGAGAAAGTGGCCGCAGACGGCAGGATTTAGTCTTATTCCTTGATATTTGGACAGCTCACCTCTGATTGGCTAACAGCAAACACAACTCTACCACTCTGTATGCTTTGAAACGTTGACGTTGTATCTCCACAAACACCACAAGCCTGGAGGAGTTCTGCTGTGTGGTGGAGATGCTAATGCTAATGATTAGCTTCTAGTGTCGAGACGTTCTCGAGCTGTTTCCAGGACGCTAAACCAACAACAGCCTTCCCTGTCCAGAGTGACGATGGGTGAGTCCATGAATCACAGGTGCCGGTGTGACGCAGATCTGTCAGGATTTTCTGAACCAATCAGAGGCCAGTGCAGGAGATAGGGGTAGAAGACTATGTCCACGTTAATCCCAACCTTAAAGCTCAGAGTGACTGGTCATTTTCAAAAGTAAAACATGGTTCCTCGGTGAACCTTGCTGCTTACTAACGTAGAACACGTTTACATTGGCGCAGTTTACCTGTACAAACTTTAACTTTCACTCAAGTCCTGCATGATTTCAATCTAAACGGAACCATACCACATCTGTAGTTTATTAATAAAGAATGAATAAATTACAAGAGACGCATTTTAGTATCCACCATGTCCACGTGGGGTGTTGCCCCTCTCTTGGAGTCTTTTACAACGTAATTTATGACGCACCGTCCTTCAAATCCTCTCTAAACCATAAACGCTACAGAAATACGAGCTGTCAGATGAAGTTCCAACCATCTTAGTCACTGATTTAATACAGAGATTCTCTGACTCCCGCCTCTGATGTTCACCTGAGGTTAGATTTGGCCTCATGAGACTGCACGCTTGCCAGCTGACATTCACACACACCAGCACCTGCGGTAGTTCATCCTGGGAGTTCTGGTTTACCTTTGAGCCAGTCCTCTCTTATCAAAAGCCTAAAGAGCCTGTGCAAGTTTGACTGTTGGATGACATCATACTCAATAAAATATCATTCTCATCCGCCAGTGCCAAGTTTGATGGGCATAATTAGGAGGCTATGAAACCTAACCATTTGCCATGACACTTATATGCTGTTTCTGTTAAACAGTATAATCACTGCTCCAAACGGCCGCCGTATACCCGCCACAGGTCATGTTTATTAGTGGTTGCTACACAGAGGTTTTTGTTCAAAGGTAACTGTTGCACTCATCAATAACACCATGATCTCAGGCCTAATCTTGCAGCATTCCTTCACAGTGTTTGTTCTATTTATTTGCTGACTTTGGCAGCAATGATGTCTAATGAATAAAACTGTGTCTGAAAGCCGCTGGCGAGTGCGAAACTACAGACAGGAGTCAGAGCTCTGGAACAAGAGAGGCTTTGTCTTTGCTTGGACCTCCCAAATAACCGTCTGTCCCACTCTAACAATTGGTCGTGACATAAAAAATATGTCCGGCAGCAGAGCTGGGACGTAAATTCTGGCAAAGTTGAAAAGATCCAAAAGGAGAAGGGACGGATGAATGGATATAAACATGGACATCCGGTCCATGACGAGGTCTGAAAATAAAATGAGTTTGGTTTGTGTTTCTGCTACGAAAATGGAGTCAAACTGATGATTGGTGTCTATGAGGTGTCGTGTTCTCAGCAAGAATCCCTTGGAATGACAGTGTTTTTAAGGATTTTCTCTCAAAAGAATTAGCAGAGCTTTCCTACAACTTCCATTGTAGCCACTTTCTGCAAGACAGAGATAATTGTGCATCTATTGAGAAACCAAAACCCCAAATCGATCTGGTTCATCTAATGCATTTTCACCGAGCCCAGATGAAGAGCAAACTGATCCAGATCTAGTTTAAGGGATTGTATCTCTCCATCTGGTCTACAGGTTGATACTGTTGAGCTTATGTAGGATGTGTCATGACTTCACGCTTGGAATCATGTTGGATGCCTTACCACACTTCGGAGAAGGTGTCACATCCCATGTCGTTTGAAACCTGGAGAGTAGGACGCTTGTCGCCTGTAGCTAGGTACCAGAGGGTCACAGCCAACTTCACTCCTGGTTTAAGACCGTTGGTGTCAGCTTTAGTTGTTGTATCTGCAAGACTGCATCTAACATAACTGGCTTCATTTACTTTAGAAGTGCCAAATCTTCCATCCTCAGTTCTTGCATCAGCTGGCCAAAGTCACCTTCTCAGGAACGTGGATGTCTCCGAGCGTGTGGGCGGGGCAAAAGACATGCAGGGAAGTCCGTGGTGTTTTCCTTTGTTAGTAAACAAAGGCAGCTGGGAGCTGTGTTGCTTTTGGAGACTAGTCTGCATTCTGGCACTGTCCCGGTGGGCTGCTCACCCAAGTCGGCCGCTTGCCCAGCTTGGGCCGAACCCCCCCCTCCCACACACATGTTCTGCGGCATAGCAACAAGTCCACGAGCATCACCCCCCCCCCCCCCCCCCCCCCATGCTCTGAGTGCCGATGGTTCATAAAAGTGCCAGGGCCAAATTTTCGTCCCAGTCCACTGCTGGTCCTTGCACTGCTGCGGCTGGAGCAGCAGGTCTAAGCAGTCAGAAGATGTTTACCCCACCACACGTGGACTGTAGGGATGCACCGATCAGGTTTTTTGCTGCCGATCACGATACCGATATCAAAGAATGCTGATCACCGATACCGATCACCGATACCGATCACGTGGATTGGCCAGAAATTTTCTACAACATTATAATGAGTGCTACAAACTACATAATCTGGGAATAAAGGAAATGCAACCTAATCTAAAATGGTCTGTATTAGGGTCGTCACGGTGTGAAAATGTAACCTCACGGTTATTGTGACCAAAATTACCACGGTTTTCGGTATTATCGCGGTACTTTGTTAAACGTGTTACATTTTCACACAATTAAATAAACCCTGTATGTCAGGAAATATTGTCCTCAGTTTGTGTCTAAATTTTGCCTAAAATGTGTTATTTTGTAATTATGTTGTTTATTTGTTTACATTTTTTCCCTTTAGTCTTAAAACACCAATATTTGCCCATAACTTCTTATGTTTTGTCTGTTTGATGTCATCATTTTAAAAATATTAGATCAGATGATACTCAGTACTCAAGTAGCCTTCTAATCAGATACTTTTTTACCCTTACTTGAGTAATAAACCCTATATCAGGAAAATATTGTCCTCGGTTTGTGTCCTTCCAGTGAGCTTTGCAGATGTGGGAAAATGTCATCAGGCAGTAATCGTTGTTAAATTCATAATTATTCTTGGAGAGAGACCAACTCTTATCTGCCCCTGGGAGTCCCGTAATGCATAGCGTCATTTCAACATGGCGGTGTCCGCGACACGGTTTATATGCAGGTAGCGGCGCTGCGGCTGCTTTATATAGCGACTTGTTGCGTTCTCCCTCAACCCAAATCCTCGGATCACGCATTTTAGCTAAAACGCTAACGTTAGCTTGCCTTGCGTTGACTGTAGAGTTGTGGGTGATGGTCACGCAGATGTGTCATGAGATTTGAAGCGTTGCTGCCTTTCACAGACACTTTTTCTGCACGTGCTGCAAACAGGATAGCCGTCTTCTATCAGCTGTCCCTCGGCATTCTTCAAATATCCAAAAGATGCCCGTACTTCCCACTTTGTCTTCTCTGAGGGATAATAAATGTCCTGAGCACTGCCGTCTCCTCCTTTGGCCATTATTTCAGCTTTAGCTTCAAGAAAGTTTTGGTTGTAAACAACAAAGTGCGCATGTGCCGCCGGCAACTTCAGCAGATGATACGGTGGCTGGTAAGGGTCACCGCACCTACACCGCAGCCACGGTAACCCGCCGAGATAATATAGTTTTTTTTTTTTTTTCAAAAAACAAGACGGTTATTATTATTGTCAACTTTTTTTTTAAACCGGGGTTTACCGCTACACTGGTTACCATGACAACCCTACCTGATCGGTCTGCTTTGATCTATTTTGAAAACTCCGATCAAAACCGATAGGGGCGCTATCGGCCGATTACGATCAAATGCCGATCCATCGGTGCATCCCTAGTGGACTGATAATGACTCGCACATGTGGGAAGCCTCCGCCGGTTCATTCTACCCGCCAATCAGAGTCTTCCTCTATAGGTAGGCGTGGGTGCAGTCAGAGAGCAGGTCCCAAAAAATGGTCAGCTGAGCAAGAAAAATGCTCACATTACCCAGATAACAAGGAACCCTGCCAGGACTGGTCCGTGCCGACCCAGAGGTGAAGTATGAGACTGGCGGAAGAGCACCAGAATCAGTTCATATTAGAACTCTGAGGCACCAAATCTTCAAAGTAACC
The DNA here is from genome assembly GCF_043380555.1 of Nothobranchius furzeri. Lineage (NCBI taxonomy): Eukaryota > Metazoa > Chordata > Actinopteri > Cyprinodontiformes > Nothobranchiidae > Nothobranchius > Nothobranchius furzeri. The sequence goes on from NC_091752.1 coordinate 2,777,242, forward strand.
CGTAGGGAATCTCGGTAGTCTCTCATGAACTTTTTTAGTTTCCCATTGGGCAACAATGATCGTGCAACGACCAACTCTTGGCTGTCTCTGTCTTGGCTTGGTTGCTGTTGTCCCCTTAATAAATGCCCAGAAATAATCACATCTCAGAGATCTTTGTTTATCTCCATGAAAATCAAGGAACAGTTACATTTTGATCATTGAATGAGCGTTCACCAAACCCATTTTCCCGTTGTGTGGTGATTTGGAGATTGCCAAGAGATTTGACCAATTTGTGTGAAATCATTCACGGCCAAAGGGTCCGTGGACAACGTCCCTGTGCACCACTAACAGGTAGTGTCCATGGTAAAACAATAAGTCTGGTTAGCACGATGGCGTCAGCCTCAAACTGACACGTGGCATAATGGCTGCAGACGTTTGAACCTGTAACAACGTCTAATCAATTCCAGTTTGGGTTTGTCTGGTGTGAGAGCTGCAGCAAGCGGGGCCACCCTGTCTCACACAGGCTGTTATTTAGCATTTCTCCCCCTGAAGTTTGAAACCACCCTCAGGTGGGAGTCAGACTGAATGTTGAGATGAGGTCATCCTATTATGTGACATCATCATTTCATGTGGCATGTGTGCTCCAGCATCAGGAAGCAATTTCCCCATATCAAAGGATGAATAATAGAAAAAAGCTTTATCTTATTTTTAGCATTTGCTAAAGTATCAATCACTTTGAGAGGGAAGCTTAACCTTTGACCTTTGATGTCATTGTTTGCTAACCAGAAGTGTAATTTGCTAACCTTACACAGGATTTTTACTCTGTGCTGAAGCAGCATGCTTCACTTGCAGTGAGGTATAGAAACCTGCTCCTGTCTGCATGTTTAGATTTAAACTGCATCGCGTTCAGCCTGCTGATGGATTGGTTCTGTAATCACAATGAATGTTTGGATTTAGTAGGAGAAACTGCAAAGACAGTAGATGTGTTTAATCAGAGTCCTTCAAGCCGATGGAAGAGCATAGACAAGTGAAAATGCAATATATCCTGACTCACTTTTAAACACTGCTGTCATGTTTTCGATTAGTTTAATGATTATGTTTTTGCAGGGTAAGGCTTTTTTGTCATGTTTAATTTGAGGGAACAACAAAAATACCAATAAATACACAAACAACGTGTATAAATAGTTGCAGATGTCATTCTGAAACCCAGTTTAAAACTCCGTCTCACAAAAAAAAAAAAAAAAACCCGGATCTGGATTTTAAATCAGACGGGTAAATCAGATCCCTCCTCAGTTCCACACTCTAGGTGGCCTTCATGCTTAACAAGCTGGACCCTCCTGAAAGTCCTGCTATATTGTTCATTTTGCTCATGTCACCTCCTGTTAGTGGAATGAATGAGCTCACTGCTGACACAAGTCTGAGTTATGCATGGAGCACTGGTGCTAAAATCATCTGGCACAAGCTCACTCTAAGAGGTGGACTTTTACAAATAATGCTGAGTGACCAATCAGCCTTTGGTCCATCTATAATCTTTATGTTATTTATTTGTGTGATGCAACTGATCAGGTGTGTTCTTTGTTTATCTGCCATCATGGGGATTGGAGGAGAGTTTGTGGTTTTATCGAGGATTTTTGGTAATTTTATCCTCACATCTTATCCTCTCATGGTGCCTAACAGGAAACGGGCAGGAGACATGTATACGGGTGTCCAAGACTCTCACCAACCCCGTGGGACAATGTAGAATCACCAGTTAACCTGAAAGGCCCGTTTTGGGCCTGTTAAACCAGGGTACCTGGAGGAAACCCAAACATACATGTGAAGAAAACACTAAATGTGCAGAAAAGCCACAGATGACGTTTGAAGTCAGCCTTACTACTGCAAGTGTTACCACCTTGCAGGCCTGAACGTTTTACTTTCTAATTATTAGTGTTTCACTGCAGAGCTGCCAATCATAGAAATGCATTGCAAAAGAGAAAAGTGGTGCTAATTTAAAATACAAAAGTTTATAAGTAAAAAAATAAAACAAAACAAGGTAAAAAATGTTAAAGAACAAGTCACCCCCAAATCAACTTTTTTTGCTTATAAACTATATAAACCAGTGTCTAATCGTGCTGCAGACACGTGTAGTCAATAGTTTTGCCTTTTAGCGCATTTTAGTAAAAACTTTAATATTCTGCCTAAAACTGTCAGTGTAGCGCCGTCGTCAGGTAAAAATTCTGCACAGCATTTGAATTTTAGTCTGCCATCGCTATTGGCTGAGAGGTACCCTAGAACGTTAGCTGGTACATTATGATGTCACAATGTCGTTGTGTGCCTGTGTGCTCTTTAAAGAGCAAGTCACCCCCTACCAGAGACTTACTCCACTCCCACTTCCTGTTTGAAAAATGCCACTAACAAATACACACACTCACACTCACACAGGCTCACAACGACATTGTGACATCATATGGTACCAGCTAACATTCTTGGGTACCTCTTAGCCAATAGCGATGGCAGATTTAAATTCGAAATGCAGTGCAGAGGTTTTACCTGACAACGGCACAACACTGACAGTTTTAGGCAGAAAAGTACATTTTAACTAAAATGCACTAAAGTGCAAAACTGTTGACTACACGTGTCTACAGCACAATTAGACATGCATTTATATAGTTTATCAGAAAAAAATGTTGATTTGGGGGTGACTTGCTCTTTAATAGCTATCAAAGTTCTGGTTGTAAGAATGTAAGATGATGTAAGAATAAAGTAAGAATGACATCCTGTGGTCAAATGTGGTTACTGCAGCCCATTTTCCAAACACTACGTCCCATTCTCACTCCAGTCCCTTGAGTTTAATGGCTGTTACCAGCTATGGCTCATCACCAGAAGATTCCAGATGACAAGTGAAGTTGAGTAATACACAGTAAGTTCACAACTAGATAAATACACTTCCCTCTCATATCATGTTTTACAGCTGACTTTTTGCTTGTAATTCACCATTAGCATTGTTAGCTCAGCATTAGCCGTTTTTAGCCATGGCTTCTTAAGGTTGGTTTATGCTTGACGCGTCCGCGAGGTCCGCACGACTCCGCGCGGAAAAGTTGCGTTATTTTGCGTCATTTTAACAACCACGCCCCTCCACCGCGTCCACGCACGGCCCAAGATTTCCGCAACGCGCACCTCGGAAAATTTCTAACCACGCGGACGGTCGGACGCGGAAAAACATGGCGGACCGGCACGGCAGAGGTTGGTAAATACAGACATTTGTATGATTCAGCTCTCAGAGATCACCGTGATCAACATGTTGTTAATAATTCTTGGAGAGAAATAGCTCGCACTGTCGGAAAAGACGAGAACGCTGTTAAAAATGCTGAAATGCCGTGTTGTAAACAGTAATTTCTACTTCTACTATGGTGTAGTGTTGGATGCATGCTGTAGAGCTCCATGCTGCCCCCTACAGTTTGGGAGAATATTGGCTCACCGCAGAGACGAGCCGCACGAACCATAAACGCTGCGAGTTGTGAAGCGCGTTCCATCCGCGAGCCGCATCACCGCGCGGAAAGTGAATGCGTCAAGCATAAACCAAGCTTTAGGGTCACAAGAAATAACTTCTTGGTCGCTCCTGTTACTGGCTTAGGACCTTTACAAAACACTGCTGCGTATTGCTGGCCGGGATCAAATTAGAAATGCCGGTGCAGCAACATTCACTCGGTAGCCCTGCGGGCTGGGGCTAACAGACTGTTACCAAACACTACGTCCTTCTTCGGCCGTTTTGAAAGGAGAAAGTCCGTCAACTCCAAGTTGGCTGAGAAGTAAGTCTGTTTCAATGTAACCTTCCTTTCAACGCGATTGAGACGCTAGAGTGTTTTGTCATTATTTTAATTATCAATATTTAATAATTATTGCACCTTAGCCTGATCAATAAAACTCTGTGATGTACTTCCATTAAAAGTCATAGCACACAATTCCTAATCATTACTTTTCCCATGCATTTCCCCAAAGCTGCAAGAGGAATGACAAATCAAATATTCTGACTGAAATGGAAGATTAATAGACAAATATTAAGTGCACCTCAGTGAGAATGCATTGGCATCCAATACTATACCCAAAAGAACAGAGAAAGAAAACTTTGGTGCAGCAGCATTAGGGTGTGGGATAGCAGTTGGTGTTAGAGATGTCAAGCAGCTGGCGTAGCCTTATCCGTGGATGATAATAATTATGTTTAGAACAGGTGTTGCAGCTTTGCTACTGCGTCAGTTGTTCAAAAGACCAAGTGTATGAGAAGAGGGATCGGCAAAAATAGAAAGTAATTAATACGGCTCTGATGAAAATACTTTGTGCTGCCAGCTGTTTTTAAATCTCCTGTCGTAGTCAGTCTGGGAAAACTCAAAGATCCATCTTCTGTGATGTTTTGGGTCATACTGGAGCTGGTGTCCATCTTCACTGTCATTGGGTGAGAGGAGAGGAACACCATGGACAGGCTGGCCGTCCATCAAAGGGCTACAGAGACAAACATCCACTCACACACTCATGCCCAGGGCTAATGCACAATGTTGACCTGACATGCCCTCAGAATACCTGGTGGTGAACAGGTTTACTCCAGCTGGGAGTAGAACCCAAGACCTTCTTGCTGCAGGGAAACAAAGCCAACCACACTGAAAAAAAAAAAAAAGATTATTGGCCCAAGTAAACACCAGTTCATAATTTTGTATAAAATTGAGTGAAAATCTAGAAAATCACAACTGTTATTTATCAAACTGTTGAACAAAAACCAAACATACTAAGTGTGAATTGGTGATGTGACTTCTGGCTCTTTCAAGGGAGCCGTTCAAAAGAGTGGCTCCCTACAGCGACTCAGCTCTCATCGTTCACTTTGAAAACTTGTTCAGAAGATTCCGTTCGTTCGTTCGTTCGTTCGTTCGTTCGTCACGTCACTAGCGTAAATTTAAACTAGGCATGTTTGGTAAACTCTACTTAACTGAATCCCATCTTAGGACTTTAAATAAATAAATAAATAAATAAATAAATAAATAAATATTGTTAGCCTTAGTAATCACAACAAAAAAGGTAGATTTAAATTCTTATCAAATATTTGACTTAAACTGATCAAAGTAGTTAAACAGAAGTCCAACATAAACATGAAAGCCACCACAAAAGTGGATCTTTATTTGACTTGTGTGGAAAATGTGCACGTAAAACAAGACATGTCAAAAACAAAAGGAGCAGAAAACTTCCAAAGAAGAAACATGCAGTGATCCTGAGCTTTTATGCATTTTGTCAAACTGAAACCACAGCATTAGTTGAAGAAAAATGTAAAAATGGGTTATAACTGCATTTTAACTTTTGATTGTTCATTTCAGGGATATAAAACATAGCAGTTAAAAGGCTGTAAAACAACTCTTTAACAAACCTCTCAACATTAGTTCTTGTTTTGTGACTGGAATGGAAATCATAAAATCCCAATAAACCCTTTATCCATGTAGGTGTAACAGAACGGAATGACTCTTATTTTTCCCTTCTTTGCTCAGGACTAGTCTGCATGAGATATGGTCTCAAGGTCTCATGCATTCCTTCCAACCTGCTTATTTTCAGCTCAACAGAAGAACGAAGAATGAACTCTTTTCTTTTAATTAATCAAAGAACTCTATTTTAATAAAGCTAATCCATCAAAGTGTTAGTCAGTAAATAAGTTGTGACCGACCTGTAAAATCAAAATATAAATTACTTTATTATAATCCTATAGAATATAATAAGTACTGTGAATTTACTTGTTCCAACAGGACTCATTTCACGTACAGTGGTGTTAAAAGGACATAACACATTACTTTCACTGATCCAATCAGAATCTTACAGATCTGACGGCGGCGTGCTTCTGACGGTGTTTGGTCATTTTCATTCGACAACAAACCATAACATCCGAGGTATAAAACTATGCCACGTCAGCTCTAATGCCAGTTCAAAGCGATCCAGAGAAAGTGACGCAGTGGCCAATCCTGATCTTTTAACTCTTTAACCGAAAGAACCAACGACAAGCTGAAAAATCCAGTCGCTGTACCAACCAGCGGCAACAGCCTTTCAGAACCAAAGCTCCATCCACCGACCCAGGCTTGGGTCTGACCAGACGCCAACAATGTGCCATGTGCCGGAAGTAACTCAAGACGGGTTTGATCGGAACTGCGGCTTCTCCTACTGGCTCGATTCCAGAGAGGGTTCACTGGACCTCAATATTCCTGATCTACAGAGGACCTCCACCGAAGGCAAGGTAGACCGGCAAATGGTGTCTCATGTTTTTCTGAACTAACCAAAGCTAACCAAAGCTTAATGCAAAACAACATCCTCAGTTCCCGTCAGAACTTCGGATTTGCTGGTTCTGATTTACATCACACGTCATCCATTCACCGCCTCATACATTTTTAGTTACACTATACATTTAGTTTTAAAGTCAGTCTAGTTTAATTTGTTAGTAGTAAAATTCTTAACTTTTAAACTTGACTCTCTCTATTCTGTTGTCTCTGAGTGAATACGCAACGGTTATCTAATCCCTGCAATAAAAAGATCCAATCTACTGGTTTAAATAACCCAGACTCCATTAGATGGGATTCGTACTCGATATGGATCTTATGTCTATGGTCATCAATTGAACTGTAATTCTACATTTCTTTACATAGGATAAGCTTTGTCCAATAATCCTCTTCCTTGCATCGCCTGGTGACGTTTCACATGAAGTGCAGCGTGTTGGTAAACGGCTGATTGGAAACATAGCTTATCCAATAAAAGCTAAAGTACTAATTTTATTCTTAATTCAGAACGACTCAAACGCACCATTAATGAGAAAATGACCTAAGGCACATACCAATGGTCTTCTTAAGAAACACAGAGAGAAGTTCTGTTCACTTAATAACCACCGAATTAAAGGAAAACGTATGATTCAGTCATCTGGCCACAGACTTGGATCATGCACTATGACATCATTTTGGCCTGCTCCATGCTGCTGACTTAATCCAGCCATAGCGGTAGTCTAATCTGTGCGTTGAACATCCCGGGACAAATCTCTGCACTCTGCAGCGACTGTTGCTGTTTGGAGTGAGATTTAACACTTTGATTGTATAAAAATAAACGTCTCAGCAACAGCACAACTGTCCTCTTGAGCCAGACGTTTGCTTTATAGGCCAGTTGAATTAAAGCACGTGATGGAATTTATGGAAAGCTCGGGAGAAGGTCCACAAAAAAGCCAAATGCACGTTCATATTTGCTGTTAAATGCTTTGATTGAAGAAACGAGGGAAGCATGCAGAATAAATGTTGCCAAAGCAGCTAAACCAAATTCAGTAAACCATTACTTTGTTATTTTTACGTCGACATTAACCAGAACTTTCTGCCCTTTCTTTCCTCTTGTAAGCGGTTTTATTTAGCATGCAGCTGGTTTTACAGCTCACAATAACGGCACACTTAGGACTTTTATGTGCGGCGGTAAAGAAAAAGGTTAACCAAACGAGGCTTTTCCAAACAGAGGCTGTGTTTTTCTCTGCCACAACACATTGCTAGGCTCTTCCATCACTGGGTCTGCCCGAGAAGGCCCAACAACAGTTGGTTTTCTTGCAGTTGTTGTTGACTTGCAGAGCTATGCTGCCGTTGGGCAACTGCTGCTCTCTTGGCCAAAGGAGACGCCACATGTGTTGGCCATGAAGTTAACGCAACATATTGTCGAGCAAATGTGTCAGAGAGGGGCTCAGCGGGGCAGATGGGTGACGCAATCTGTGCAAACGCTGACAGGTGGGATGGAAGGCTCGGTTTTTAAAGCAGAGCATGCAGACTTTCACTGATGAGAAACTCGTCTCTTATTTCTGTCTCTAAATGTTTGTTAGATCATCAAACGACCTGTAAAAGTTTGACTTTTAGAAATAATCCCAGAGTCCTTCTCAGTTTTTTCCCGCTTTTGACAGATCACCGAGAAAATCCCCGACCAAAACGGACCTAAATCCAATAAAAGGAAAGTTACATTACGTATGTGAGGTTTGCATGCACAAACTCCAAAACAAAACAATTATTATCAAATTGTGCTGCAAACATTTGATTATTTAAACCAGCTTTTCCAGAAATTCCCAGGTTTGCTTCCAGATAATCACATTATCTAATTACAGCTGTGTAGCATCACAGACGGCTTCAGATTCTGCACCGACGAAACGTATTACTATTTTTCTGTACCCTCAGACTTCCAGTAGTTTAATTTGAACAGACAACTTCTCTTCTGCAGAAGCTGTAAAAGCACGGTTCTGTATATTTAACCTGCAATATCCTGTCACTCACTGTCTGTGTGACCCATCAGGGCCCCAGGCAGCAGCTGCTGTTTGGTTCGGCCCAAAGCACAATCTCACCATTGTGCGTGACGTACAGCTGGCAGGGGATGGGAATGCTGACACACAATGAATCAATCAAAGCCCCTCCTTGGTGTAGCAGACTGACCCAGGCGGTGATGCAGGCGGATCCATGACAGCTGTAAAATAAAAAAGATCAGAAATGGGTCAGGTTACAAGTTTTAATGTCACTTTGGCGTTATTATTTGGAGCTAAACACGTCACATTAAATCCTGCTCTGTAATTCAATACGTTTAGGTAGTAAAGATTCATGATGCGTCACATTTACAGTCTAGACGTGTGAAACAGGCTGTTTGAGAGGCTCCAGTAGAATTTACAAGCACATAGGCTTTACACAGAAAAAGATTCCACAGGAACATCCATCCATCCATTTTCATCCGCTTATCCGGAGTCGGGTCGCGGGGGCAGCAGCCTAAGGCGAGAGGCCCAGACTTCCCTCTCCCCAGCCACTTGGGCCAGCTCCTCCGGGGGAATCCCAAGGCGTTCCCTGGCCAGGTGAGAGACATAGTCCCTCCACCGTGTCCTGGGTCTACCTTTAGGTCTCCTCCCGGTTGGCCGTGTACGGAAAACCTCACCAGGGAGGCGTCCAGGAGGCATCCTGACCAGATGCCCGAGCCGCCTCAACTGGCTCCTCTCGATGTGGAGGAGCAGCGGGTCTACTCCGAGCCCCTCCCGAATGACCGAGCTTCTCATCCTATCTCTAAGGGAGAGCCCAGCCACCCTTCGGAGAAAACTCATTTCGGCCGCTTGTATCCGCAATCTCGTTCTTTCGGTCACTACCCAAAACTCATGACCATAGGTGAGGGTAGGAACGTAGATCGACCGGTAAATCGAGAGCTTTGCCTTCTGACTCAGCTCTCTCTTCACCACGACAGACCGGTACAACGCCCGCATCACTGCAGATGCAGCACCAATCCGCCTATCGATCTCACGCTCCAGTTCTCCCTCACTCGTGAACAAAACCCTGAGATACTTAAACCCCTCCACTTGGGACAGGGCCTCATCCCTGACCCGGAGAAGGCATTCTGCCCTTTTCCGAATCAAGACCATGGTCTCAGATTTAGAGGAGCGGATTCTCATCCCAGCTGCTTCACACTCGGCTGCGTACCGCTCCAGCGGAATATTTGTTTATACTCAACCTTTGGTGAAAGCTGGATTACCTCAGTTAAAATAACCTCAGAGAAAAGTCCTTTTGTTTGGGATTTTACAAAAACCTTCTTATTCTTTAAAAGCACTATCTTGAAGGCTCGGCAAGCGATTCTCAGCTTAAAAACAAATACATTTGTTAAATAATGATGATACTAAAGTAGAAATGAGGTTATTAGTTTTATGCAGACTGATAAACTACTGCGCAGTGTCATCTTGCAAAGCGCTGAGGTGTTTTTTAAATCACCAACACAGAGAGCTGCAAGGACAGTGCTCTGCATTAAAGAGGGAGCAGCAACGTTTACATAATTGCGCCTTTTACTAAACACTGTAATTTTACCAGTGACAGACGCACAAGTAGTATGTTATTAGAAATATTCAGTCAATGTGTGGTAGGGGTTGTATCAACTAGTCAACTAGTCAACTAGTCGACTTCACGGCTCTGTAGTGACATTTTATGCCTGTCATAGACTAGTCGCTGTCACGTGATAATGACCGTCAAGATGCAGTCCTTGGAAAAGACAGCAGGTGACGAGCCCCTGCGCGTTGGGAGGCCACGCGCCGTGCCAGAGCGTCGGTGTCTGACGCCCGCCTTAAAACAGACATTTCACCGAATTGTGACCTTTACCCTCTTGCAATTGAACCTTCCCCTCACCCCCATCCTAACCTTAACCAGCTTGCGCATGCAAAGCTTTGTGTCGCGTTTCATCGTTCCTCTCAAACGTGCTTAACGGAAAATTTAGACTGACATACTGGGTAAAGGTTAGGGTGGGGGTGTGGAGAAGGTTAAATAGCAAGAGGATGAAGGTCACAATTCGGTAAAATCTCCATTTTACCGCCGGCGTCAAAAAGCGACGCACTTAGCCAGAGCGTCGCCTCCCAATGTGCGTCGGAAAAAAACGCTTGGTCACCCATCGTCAGTTTTAGTCACTTCAGGTGTATGACGTCATCAATGACTAGTCAAAGTTGACTAGATTTTCAATACTTGACTGTCGACTTTAAAAAAAATTAAGTCATGCAGCCCCTAATGTGTGGTCAGTCCGCTCTATGTGGGGTACCCCAAGGCACTGTTTATGGTCCACTCTTGGTTGTACTATATTTACTCACACCACTGGCATTCAGTTCTTCTGCTCCTTTAGAGAGTTCTTCAAAACGTCAGAACTACCTGAGCATCAATAAGAAATAACAAACTGGGTAACTGACAGAATGTTTGAATGATCCAGCAGCGACTTCATCTTGAGCTAATTATTCACAATTTTAGTTCCTGTGTTCCTGTGTATATATATATATATATATATATATATATATATATATGTATATATATATATATATATATATATATATTTATATATGTATATATATGTGGACTATATACATACATATACATGTATATACATTTATATATATATATATATGTTTACACATAAATATGTATATATATATGGACTATATACATGTACATATATATGTCTTTATTATTTGTATACATCTTTATTATATGTATACATAAATGTATATTTATACATATACATACGTATATATATATATATATATATATATATATATATATATATATATATATGTGTGTGTGTGTGTGTATACAGGTCCTTCTAAAAAGGTTAGCATATTGTAATAAAGTTCATTATTGTCTGTAATGTACTGATAAACATTAGACTTTCATATATATTAGATTCATTACACACAACTGAAGTAGCTCAAGCCTTTTATTGTTTCTAATATTGATGATTTTGACGTACAGCTCATGAAAACCCAAAATTCCTATCTAAAAAAATTAGCATATTTCATCCGACCAATAAAAGAAAAGTGTTTTTAATACAAAATAAGTCAACCTTCAAATAATTATGTTCAGGTATGCACTCAGTACTTGGTCGGGAATCCTTTTGCAGAAATGGCTGTTACAATGCGGCGTGGCATGGAGGCAATCAGCCTGTGGCACTGCTGAGGTGTTATGGAGGCCCAGGATGCTTCGATAGCGGCCTTAAGCTCATCCAGAGTGTTGGGTCTGGCGTCTGTCAACTTTCTCTTCACAATATCCCACAGGTTCTCTACGGGGTTCAGGTCAGGAGAGTTGGCAGGCCAGTTGAGCACAGTAATACCATGGTCAGTAAGCCATTTACCAGTGGTGTTGGCACTGTGAGCAGGTGCCAGGTTGTGCTGAAAAATGAAACCTTCATATCCATAAAGCTTTTCAGCAGATGGAAGCATGAAGTGCTCCAACATCTCCTGATAGCTAGCTGCATTGACCCTGCCCTTGATAAAACACAGTGGACCAACACCAGCAGCTGACATGGCACCCCAGACCATCACTGACTGTGGGTAATTGACACTGGACTTCAGGCATTTTGGCGTTTCCCTCTGCCCAGTCTTCCTCCAGACTCTGGCACTTTGATTTCCGGATGACATGCAAAATTTGCTTTCATCCGAAAAAAGTACTTTGGACCACTGAGCACCAGTCCAGTGCTGCTTCTCTGTAGCCCAGGTCAGGTGCTTCTGCCGCTGTTTCTGGTTCAAAAGTGGCTTGACCTGGGGAATGCGGCACCTGTACCCCATTTCCTGCACACGCCTGTACACGGTGGCTCTGGATGTTTCTACTCCAGACTCAGTCCACTGCTTCTGCAGGTCCCCCAAGGTCTGGAATCGGTCCTTCTCCACAATCTTCCTCAGGGTCCGGTCACCTCTTCTTGTTGTGCAGCGGTTTCTGCCACACTTTTTCCTTCCCACAGACTTCCCACTGAGGTGCCTTGATACAGCACTCTGGGAACAGCCTATTCGTTCAGGAACTTCTTTCTGTGTCTTACCCTCTTGCTTGAGGGTGTCAATGATGGCCTTCTGGACAGCAGTCAGGTTGGCAGTCTTACCCATGATTGTGGTTTTGAGTAATGAACCAGGCTGGGAGGTTTTAAAAGCCTCAGGAATCTTTTGCAGGTGTTTAGAGTTAATTAGTTGATTCAGATGATTAGGTTAATAGCTCGTTAAGAGAACCTTTTCATGATATGCTAATTTTTTTAGATAGGAATTTTGGGTTTTCATGAGCTGTATGCCAAAATCATCAATATTAGAAACAATAAAAGGCTTGAACTACTTCAGTTGTGTGTAATGAATCTAATATATATGAAAGTCTAATGTTTTTCAGTACATTACAGACAATAATTAACTTTATCACAATATGCAAATTTTTTTAGAAGGACCTGTATACAGGTGCTGGCCAGTAAATTAGAATATCATCAAAAGGTTGAAAATATTTCAGTAATTCCATTCAAAACGTGAAACTTGTACATTATATTCATGCAATGCACACAGACCAATGTATTTCCGATGTTTATTACGTTTAATTTTGATATTTATAGGTGACAACCAATGAAAACATCAAATCTGGTATCTCAGAAAATTAGAATATTCTAAAGGCCAATGAAAAAATGTTTGTTTCTCTAATGTTGGCCAACTGAAAAGAATGAACATGAAAAGAATGTGCATGTATAGCACTCAATACTTAGTCGGGGCTCCTTTTGCCTCAATAACTGCAGTAATGCGGCGTGGCATGGACTCGATCAGTCTGTGGCACTGCTCAGGTGTTATGAGAGCCCAGGTTGCTCTGATAGTCGTCTTCAGCTCCTCTGCATTGTTGGGTCTAGCGTATTGCATCCTCCGCTTCACAATACCCCATAGATTTTCTATGGGGTTAAGGTCAGGCGAGTTTGCTGGCCAATCAAGGACAGGGATACCATGGTCCTTGAACCAGGTGCTGGTGGTTTTGGCACTGTGTGCAGGTGCCAAGTCCTGTTGAAAGGTGAAGTCTGCATCCCCATAAAGTTGGTCAGCAGCAGGAAGCATGAAGTGCTCTAAAACTTCCTGGTAGATGGCTGCATTGACCCTGGACCTCAGGAAACAGAGTGGGCCAACACCGGCAGATGACATGGCACCCCACACCATCACTGACGGTGGAAACTTTACACTGGACCTCATGCAACGTGGATTCTGTGCTTCTCCGCTCTTCCTCCAGACTCTGGGTCCTTGATTTCCAAAGGAAATGCAGAACTTGCTTTCATCAGAAAACAACTTTGGACCACTCAGCATCAGTCCAGTCCTTTTTGTCCTTGGCCCAGGCGAGACGCTTCTTGCGCTGTTTCATGTTCAAGAGTGGCTTGACACACGGAATGCGACACCTGAATCCCATGTCTTTCATGAGTCTCCTCGTGGTGGTTCTTGAAGCGCTGACTCCAGCTGCAGTCCACTCTTTGTGGATCTCCCCCACATTTTTGAATGGGTTTGTCGTCACAATTCTCTGCAGGGTGCGGTTATCCCTAGAGCTTGTACACTTTTTTCTACCACATTTTTTCCGTCCCTTCGCCTGTCTGTTAATGTGCTTGGACACAGAGCTCTGCGAACAGCCAGCTTCTTTAGCAATCACCTTTTGTGTCTTGCCCTCCTTGTGCAAGGTGTCAATGATTGTCTTTTGGACAGCTGTTAAGTCAGAAGTCTTCCCCATGATTGTGGTGCCTTCAAAACAAGACTGAGGGACCTTTTAAAGGCCTTTGCAGGTGTTTTGAGTAAATCAGCTGATTAGAGTGGCAGCAGGTGTCTTCTATATTCAGCCTTTTCAGAATATTCTAATTTTTTGAGATACCAAATTTGGAGTTTTCATTAGTTGTCACTTATGAATATCAAATTTAAATGTAATGAACATTGGAAATACATTGATCTGTGTGCATTGCATGAATATAATGTACAAGTTTCACGTTTTGAATGGAATTACTGAAATATTTTCAACCTTTTGATGATATTCTAATTTACTGGCCAGCACCTGTATATACATATATACATATATATATATATATATATATATATATATATATATATATATATATATATATATATATATATATATATATATATATATAAGTAAACATAGTTTTAATTTTGTATTAGCTAAAAAAAAGGGAATGGACTCGAGAGCAAAATCTCAATGATTTATTTAGAGTGCATGAAATAGTCTAAAATACATTAGTTTTGTGTATGCTAGATTAACTCAATGGCTGTGTGTGTGTGTGTGTGAGAGAGAGAGAGAGAGAGAGAGAGAGAGAGAGAGAGAGAGAGAGAGAGAGAGACCATGACTTCTATTTTAGCCTTGGTATTTTATATTACTTATATTTTACGTCCTCCTTATGTGAGCTGTCTTTAATGAGCACAAGTCAGTTTCGTTGCACACCTGTGCAATGGCAACACAATGATCTTGAATCTTAAAGAGTTTGGTAGGTGTGTGGATGGAACAAGGCTCAAATCCCACCAGAATTAGCTTTAATCTTTTGGACTTTAATGGGAGTTCTTCAAAACATCAAATGCTCTAAAATGGGACCTACCTATGTCTGCTATGCACGCATGTGTTGGAGTGGATGGATTGTCTCTACGTGTTGGACACGCCACAGATGTGGTCACAAGGGCTCACACGGATGTGCTATGAGGTGGTTTTGGCTCCATCTGGTGAACATGGCATGAACATGTTGGAGAGGAGGAAATCCAACTGGTGGACATTCAGCAGGGTGCAGATGTGGGTTAGAAAGCCTTTATTAAAAACTACTACCAGGAGCAATGGCGCCTCCAAGGCCAGCCCTCGAAAGTTGCTGCCATCCCCCAGGAAACGCCAGTGTGAATAAATCATGATGATCATGATCATAATGTTGACTCAAACCATAAATTGATCTCATTTAATCAAGAAATAATTAAAAATAAAAATAAAAATAATACAATTAATGAGTAAAAAAATATTCTGAATGAAACAAATACACATGTTTCTGTTGCTCACCAATTGAAAAAAGGTTTTTTTATCTCCAAAGTTTTTGTGAACACAGCAACAGGTGAACTAAACACAATAATAATAACAATAACAATAATAATAATAATAATAATAATAATAATAATAATAATAATAATAATAATAATAATAATAATAATAATAATAATGAGACGGGGTTCAATTCCCTGCAGTGCCCTGCTGACTGTGCTAACACAAACGTGCTGACGGGATGCTGGTCACTGTTCTACTTTTTTTTTTTATCTTTAAACTTTAGACAGTAGTTTGGGGGGTTTGAGATTATAAAAGTCTAATACCCTTGGTGGTGTTTGTAATTCTATTTTATTGAGCTTAAATTTTTGTTTGACTACAGATTTAATTTGGTGATATTCTAAAAAGCTATTCTTATCCATTCCAAATTGGGAGACTATTCTAATAAATGGGATGAAGTCCAATCCTTCTTATGTGTTCCAGGTATAGGATTCCTTTATTTTTCCAGTCCGGAAGGTTCATCATTTTATTCTTTTGCAAAATGTCAGGATTGTTCCAGATAGGTGTGAGTCTGCATGGTATTAGCGAAGACTCTGTCATTTTTAGATACTCCCACCATGCTGTCAGAGAGGTGTTGATACTAATACTTTTGAAGCCTTCATGTTTTCTTATGCTTGAGCTAATAAATGGTAAGTCTGAAAGCTCTATCGTATTGCAAAGTGTCTGTTCTGTATCTAACCAGTACTCATCTGGGATTTGGAGCTCCCCCCGTCTCCTACACATCTTTGGGGGGCGGATCTGTGGCCCCTCACACTCTATTGGACGCTCCTATAGAGAAACCTTACATAGACAAGCGCGTGTACACACACAGGTGCTCACATGGTGCTCTCAAAAGTATGGACTTGGGCACGTTCAACGCATGTTTTAAGGCTGTCGTTGCCACTAAATGCACTGTGATTTAATATTGTGTGATTGTTCAGTTAAGCAATGTTGATTTTATATTTCATCATCAGGTTGACGCAGTGATAGCTTGCTCCTGATGTATTGTTGTGAGTCCCATTTTTTTCTATTCTTTCTCTTTCTGCAGGTCTAGAAGCAGACTTTTGTTCATTATTGTTTAT
The DNA here is from genome assembly GCF_043380555.1 of Nothobranchius furzeri. Lineage (NCBI taxonomy): Eukaryota > Metazoa > Chordata > Actinopteri > Cyprinodontiformes > Nothobranchiidae > Nothobranchius > Nothobranchius furzeri. Next base: position 2,793,638 of record NC_091752.1, read on the forward strand.
TTTTGTGGAACACCCCCCTTCCCCCCTCTCTCCCCACCTTTTGTCTTTTCCTTTCTCTTTCACCTCTGTCTCCGTGTCTGGTCGGAATTACAAAGCATTCAAAAACAACAACAATAAAGTTTTAAGTACTAGGCGTGACATTAAAAGCAGACGCTTTGATGCTCCACCTGAGAGTAAATCTGTAAGGCTTGTTACCAGCATTCAGACATCAGTTCTGCTTGCTTCACAGCCAGACAGGACACGGAAGAAAAAAAAAATCTTTATTAGCAACTTTCAAACAACCAGACAAAATTTACATTCATTGCTGTCCACAACAAATCTTTATCTGAAACATCCAGAGCATCAATAAATATCATTAATCGTCTAAAATAAACTTCTTTGCTTTGAAATACATATTTTCAGAAAAGGCTCATGAGCCGTTGTTCCGCCATCATGTCGGACTTACCACACAGCAGTGGAATGTGGGTAATCCTCGCAAATCGAGTGTGTTAACCTCTGCATTTGTGGACTGAGACACAGTCACACCGCTGGATGAGAACGCGCTATTGAAGGGAGGAAGAGCAGGTATTGGGACTGGGTCTTCATTCTCTCAAACTGGGCTGACGAATCATGACTTTCTTCAGTGTTCATCTTTAAATATTAAATAATAAAATTACATTCTGATCTTCTGGAATGTTTCTAGTTGTGAACACGAACAACTGACCTCAAAGTCTGTACAGGTGAAGACCCAGGTCCCCTCTCATTTTCTAGCACTAGTCTGGTATAGTGATGTGTCGGTCGCGAACGAACCAGCTCTAAGAGCCGGCTCTTTGAAGTGAACGATGGGAGCCGGCTCGTCATTGGGAGCCGTCCGCTCCCCTCCCCCCTCCCCTCTTGCTTTGGTGAAAGCTACAGGCCAACATGTGTAACTATGTGTCCAGACCAAGCCCCCACAATGCGGCTCTTAAGTTGGTCCCAACCCGGAAGTAAGAGAAATTGCAGTTCCACCCTCATCCACTAGGGGCTGGTGTCAGAAGCGAGCAAATCCTCATTGACTCCCATGTTGAAAATACCAATTTCACAGCAGAAATAAACATGTTTACAGCCTGGTACAAGAACATGTTTTAGGTTTAAATGATCTAGTTTACGCTCATGACAACTCTGAGGGGGGTGAGTTTTTTTCGCACTCTTCTGTTTAAGTGTATTAAAAGCCTAAAATTCTGTATAATTAATGAGCATCAGACCCACGTGACCACAGAGCTAGCTCCGTGGAAAGGCCTCAGTAGAGCATCGGTCTGGCTTGGAAACTGCTCCGGCATTTTGAGTCTCTGTGCTTGTGTATTCCGTTTTGGATATTATTTGTGCAATTGTTGGACAAAATGACTTGCTGTGGTATTACTTGCACTAATAGAGCGTCCAAGGAGTCTCCACTTCATTTTTTTTTCGGTAAGTTAAATTAAATGTATGTATTTTAGGTCACTGCCGCCTTTAAACTAGCTGAGTTTATCGAAGTAGCTAGCTAACTATCATTTTAACATGTAGAATGTACTGTTCAACCATGAAATTTAAATGTAAAATACGGTAAAATAATTAATAAGGCATATGTCGATGGGTACAAGGGTAAAACCCAGTGCATTTAACATAAAAATGGGTTGAAATATGACGGAGCTCTTGGAGGGACACTTCTGTGCTCCATTCTTCCACCCGGTTCTCCCCGGCGGTCAGCCCGGTGCATGTCTGACCGATGCGGCGCCTACTAGCTGCTGCGCGGGCTGACCGCTCATGGAGCTCTCGGACGGGGCTGACCGCTTGTGGAGCTCTCGGACTCGTAGAGAGACCTGACCGCAGACATACTGCAGCTCAATTCCCTACCTAAATGCAAAGTTTGAGAGACGTGGTTTACTTAGGTCTGCACTTCCTTCGGGCTAATTTGTCAAGTTCACAAAATGTGGAACGGGATGCAAGTTTAGAATCAGCGGCGAATCGGAACATATCTCGAAGCCCTGGCTGACGAAACGGTCCACATGACTATTACCGTCAGGCTCGGAGAAAATTCGGGTTGTTTTTGTGTCAGTCGGTAATTCTGCAACAGTGACTCTAACAAACGAAGCACTAGTTGACAGACATCATTACAGCGTGAAATCCAGCACAGTGTGACCCGGTTCTGTAAGGAATTCTGTTCAGGAGATCGCATTTCAGGCTCTTCACATCATATGTTACTGACTTTTACGTTATAATAACGATCACACACTCGGAATGTTATAAAGCGCCTATATCTGACAGTTTATTTTGTATATTATCTGACTTTATAAACTCCAACAACAATGTGCTTCTATTTTTCTTCAGGCTAAATCTACCCAAGACATTGGCTGTCAGACTGATTAGCTGCAAGAATGCACTTGTCCAGGCTGACGTGAAGTCTTACCCGTAGCAAAGGTGAATTATTTTTAATAATCGTCTATGTAAACATTTTATTATCACCTTGTAGTTTTAATTTGTTTTGCAGATTATTGTTACATAAGATTTTATGCTCTTTTAAACATTTATAAATGTGCTGCTTCTTTGTTTTTAGCCACCCAGTTTAGAGCTCCCAGCCGCTGTCAAATGACGGACAAAGTCAACGCGGTTAAGGAGTGGCCAACTCCGACTACACAAAAAACAGTTACAACGGTTCTTGGGTTTCGCCAACTTGTACCGCCGGTTCATCAAAAACTACAGTACTATCGCCATCCCTCTCACACAGCTCACCTCCATTAAAATTCCCGTCTCCTGGACCCCAGAAGCCGACATGGCCTTCAGGACACTGAAAAACAGTTTCACCCAGGCACCCATTCTCACCCGACCTGTTTCCAGTTCACGCTGGAGGTGGATGCCTCCAACACCAGTGTGGGTGCAGTATCGTCTCAGTTCTCCTCCTCTGATAAGACTCTGCACCCGTGTGCATTTTTCTCCTGTCGTCTAACTTCGGCCGAACAAAACTACGATGTGGGGGACCGGGAGTTGCTGGCCATTAAGATGGCCTTGGAAGAATGGCGTCATTGGCTAGAGGGTGCAGAATACCCATATGGACGGACCATAAAAACCTGGCGTATTTAAAGGAGGCCAAGAGGCTTAATCCCCGTCAGTCCCGCTGGTCCCTGTTTTTCTCCCACTTTAACTTTATTTCTTTCAGACCCAGAGCAAAGAACTTTAAGCCAGATGCCCTTTCCTGCCAATATGCCTCAGACAAGGAGGTTGAACCCACTACTATTCTTCTACCCTCCTGAATTGTTGGTTTCCATTACTTGGGACATCACCACCAAAGTTCTGGAAGACCAGCAGACGGACTTCTGGAAGACCAGCAGACGGACTCCGACCCAGGTACTGGTCCCCCTAACAGAACCTATGTCCCTTCCTCTGTTCGCAGTTCCCTGATTAAATGGACTCACACCTCCAAGTTCTCCATCCACCCGGCGTTGGCACGACACTCACCCTCATCCGAAGAACGTTCTGGTGGCCGTCCCTCAAGGATGTTAAGGAGTACATCAGTGCCTGTCATGTTTGTGCTAAGAGTAAACCAAACAATCCGCCACCTCGAGGTCTCCTCTGCCCCCTGCTGGTGCCTTCACGCACCTGGTTCCATATCGCTTTAGATTTTGTCACAGGTTTACCCGTCTCCAAGGGCTTCAACACCATCCACACCATAGTCGACCGATTCTCCAAGTCCAGCCATCTGGTTCCCCTGAAACACCTACCCACCTCTGCTGAAACCAACCACCTCCTAATCAAACATGTGTTCCGCTTGCAAGGCATTCCCACAGAGATCCTCTTGGACCGTGGCCCCCAGTTCCTGTCTCAGGTATGGAAGGAGTTTGCCACTCATCTGGGAGCCCGGTTCGCCCTTAGTTCTGGTTTTCATCCACAGACCAATGGCCAGTGTGAGCGGATGAACCAGGAGCTGGAGGCCATGCTAAGATGCGTCTGCTCCTCAAATCCCTCTGGATGGAGCGACCAATTGGCATGGATCGAGTACACCCACAACTCATGTTTCATCTACTATAGGTCAGTCCTCTTTCGAAATCTCTTTAAGCTATCAGCCACCTCTTTTCCCCTCTGACTCCGACCCTCCAGCTACAGCACCCCAGTTCATCCTCCGCGCTAGACGCACCTGGACCCAGACCCGGGCTGCCCTTCAGCGTACTGCTGACCGTAACCGCAGACTGGCTGATCGACGCAGATGTCCCGCTCCTGCCTATGCTCCAGGCCAACAGGTCTGGCTGTCCACCCGTGACATTAAACTCAGGGATTCCAACAGGAAATTTTCTCCCCGGTACATTGGCCCCTACACCATCTCGGAAGTCCTCAGTCCAGTCTCTGTCCCTGCCTCCGTCCATGAGGATTCATCCCGTGTTTCACGTGTCCCTGATCAAGCCCCTTGTGTCAAACCCATTGTGTCCTCCTGCTGATCCTCCACCTACGGTTCGGCTCTCGGATGGCGGCCTCTGTTACCGGGTCTGGCGCATCCTGGATGTTCGCCCCCCCGGGTCGTGGTTGCCAATAACTAGTAGACTAGGAGGGATACGGTCCTGAGCATCGTCAATGGATCCCAGGCTCTGGATCGATGTGTACCTCATCCAGGATTTGGAGGCCTCCTCCTCCTCCTCGGCTGGGCCGTCGGGTGGCGTCCCTTGAGGGGGGAATACTGTCATGGTTCTGCTATCTCCTCACTCTGTTTTGCTTCTAAGTGCTCTGCAGGTGGGCATGTCGGAGAGTCACAGCTGCGGCTGATTTCCCATCAGCATGACCAGGGCATTTAAGGAGCGGTGTTGCCACACTTCAGTGCCGGTTGATACTCTCTCGTTGGGTAACCTCCAGCCACGTCCTGTCCTGTCAGATTAGTTCTGAAATTGGGTATTAGACTTGTGCTTATCCGACCTTCCTTGTCTGCCACAGTATCTGTCCTGGATCCTCGTTTCTGTTCTCACCTGCCTGAAGTGTGTTGTCACCTCAACGTCGCTCAGCTCCCCTGGCCGTCCGCTCTCCACCGCCCACCTGCCCTGGATCATCCACAACCACCAACTACTCTTATCCCCCAACATTTCCCTGCACAGACCTGACTTGCCTCCCCCTTCAGTCATTATTCCAACTCAGTACCGTAAGACCACTCCATCTTCATTATTTAGTTTATTTTCCTGGTTCTCAGTTTCTTGTACTCATACCATTTATTCTTCTGTTTTTAGAATCGGAGTAACACCCTGTCCCATTTGGATCAGCGCTCTTAGTTTACCTTTTAGTTTCTTTTTTTTAAAATAAACATTTTTGTATTTTTCTTACCTCTATCTACATGTGTGATTCTTTCATGTGGGTCAAGAAACTTCCACCCATCATGACACCTGTAATGATTCATTTGGATCTTAAACTACACCAGATCAGTATTTGTTGCTTTAGTAATTTAATCTGTCAGTAAATTCACTCATCAAAATATGGTTATTATTAATGTTTTAACATTCACTTCAAAGTAATGTGTAATATTTTCACTTCCCATTAAGAGTTAACCTCTAAGTATCTGAGCGAGGGAGTGATTCTCTGAGGTCTTTGGTAATGCCTTTAAACTTGTCAAATTCTGATTTGTCTAAATCAACAAAAAAAGTAGATAAATACAGGAATCACTTACTGATTCCTCAGTTCTCCAACTGGCTCCTGCGGCTGACCAGTGAGCAAGCAAATTTGACCACTAATGGACCCAACCTCACCAGACTCCAGTGGGGTCATAGGTGTCACGGGACGCACAGTTAGGGTAGGTTCAACTGATGGAGGAGTCGTTGTTACGACGGAGTCATGTGCAGGCACCACAGGTGCAGGAGGATGTGCACTCTGGTCTGCAGAAGAGATGAGTAGAACATCTTTAGCCTTTGGTGAGGCGCTTACCCAATCAGAAAAGACAGACTTCAGGACGGAGCACAGGTCATCAGGAGGCCTGCTAGTGGACTCATCTCTTGATGTTGGAGCAGCAGGGCTGTGGTCAGCATGGTCTTGGCACAGCGAATTATAGTAAGGTGCGAGGGTGGCGGTCACCTGAGTGGGACGACCCCCCCATCCTCTTTGACACTCCATCTATGAGCAATCACTTGTTTATTTACACAATTATTTAAGCATAAAATTTTGGGCTTTATCTATTTGAATTGTGCCACTTTTGCCTCTCTAGTTGAATCATATTCAATTTCTTTATATTTGATCTTGAAAACGGACAATCTTATTATGTTGCTAATGCAGGGATTACAAACTTTAGATTACATTATATTCACAGGCAGAAGCTGGTTTATTTCATTTCATATGTACTGTATTTAACCTTTCATTATTGTAACAATATATATCCGTATTAGCAAAGGCCCTTTAGCTGCAGTAGCAACAGCGGAGCGCTCATTCTCTCCAGATAGCACTGTGATTGTATTTTCTCAATATCGAAGTTAAACCAAGATCATATTTACCATCTTGTCATGACAAAAAATGTGCAGGAGAGATAATAAACAATAAAAAACATTGGGCCCACCTAGATGGCTTGTACCTAGGACCCAGAATTTGGTGCTACGCCCTCTGCTCAAATCAACATTTTTTTCTGCTGATAAACTATATAGACGAGTGTCTAATCGTGCTGTAGACAAGTGTAGTCAATTATTTGGCACTTGGGTGCATTTTAGTTAAAATGTAATTATCGTGCCTAAAACAGTCAGTGCTGCGCCCTCTTCAGGTAAAAACTCTACACTGCATTTGAATTAAAACTTGCCATCGCTATTGGCCAAAGACTGGGGCACACTGAAGACAGACTATGTTTAGCTTTTCAGACTCTTCTTCTTCTTTTTTTTTTTAGTTTTTTTTCTTGCTCTAAAACCAGCAGCTGGAGATCAGCTGTTTTTCTTTGCCTGCTGATGTTCTGTGGTGTTTGTGTGCAATTTAGGTTATTATCATCTAAAGAATAATGCCAAAGTCTGCTCCATTCTCTCTCGGGCCAATACGGAGACACGGAAGCACGCTTTTATCACCAGTAGAATTGACTACTGTAATGCCCTGCTTTCTGGTCTTCCCAAAAAGAGCATTTCAGGCTTACAACTTTTACATAACTCTGCAGCCCGTGTCGATGGAGACCATGAGGTGGAAGCACATTACACCAGTTTTAGAATTGCTAAATTTTCTCCCCGTATGTTTCAGGATCAATTTTAAGATTCTCTTATGGTTTTTAAGTGTATTAATGGTCTTTGGCCATCTTATCTTTTGGAACCGCTTTTACTGTACAAAACCTCATGGCCTCTGGAGGGGCCAGGTTATGGAGGACTTAGAATGTGATGCTCTGAGTGAGAGGAAGCTGCAGCAGCAGAACTTGGTTACTATATGTGGTCAGAGAATTCACTTTGGTTCACGTGAGCATCTCTTTGTTTGCAGAAAGCTTGTCTTTTTTTTTTAGAAGAAAGAGCCTTAGGCTATTTAAAGTTAATATAGTGAAGGTATGGATTGGTTCGTCCAATCTGGGTTGATCCTATCCCCTCCTACCTTGGGAGTGGAAATGTGTTCCCCAAGTAAATAAAAAGGAGCATTTTAGCGTTGTTCTGGGGATTTCGTTTGGCTGAAGTCCTCCTGGGTCCTGATGCATCAAACCTGTAATGATGTGGACTCAGCTTCTTTCCCGAGTATTTCTCTTATCTGATGGCACCATCTATTGCACATATGTCAGAGTCAAGGCCCGCGGGCCAGATGCGGCCCGCGGAGCATTTTTATGTGGCCCGCGAGATAAATATCAAAAATATATTAAAACTGGCCCGCTGGCCGATTTTTACCACAAAGACTTCAACTCCCATGATGCTTTGCGGCATCAGCGCGGAGCCGACGTGCCCCCTCCTTTGTGTTTTTTCCAGCATCTGCTGCCGGTGTCTGCAGCTCCGCTGTCTCGGACAAACTAAACTCCTCTCACTCAGCGCCGAGTTCACTCAGCTGTTTTCTGACGTTGAAGCCCAGAAACGGAGATTCTAGCCGCTCAGTAACGTGTTCACGACTGAAAGAGAAAGTTTTCCAACTAACTTCCAGACAGAGCTGATATAACTCCAGCGAGCAGCGACACGCTCAAACCAGCACGGCTCTGTGGTTGTGTTTCCTCCCCGACACACAACAACGTGGTCAAGCTGCTCAGACATGTTCATCAGCACAAACCTATGTGAGCACCTGTTGTCATCTAATGTTGTCATTATTATGATGAAGATGAACAAAACAACAGGAGTCTCCTCCTCAGCTCAGATCAACCCCATGATGCAGGTATCTGGCTGGAACAGGTGAGCATCACAGTAAACCAGTGGAGCAAACTGAGCTTTAAATATGTTGGTTTGATGCTCTTTTTCTGCTCCAAAACATGAAAGTTAACAGGTGAGATGTTGCATTTTCATTTAAGATAAAATGATATTTTTATTTTGTTGTTGGCCCGTGAGAAAAGATTTAACCTACAGTAAACAGGAAGTGGAAAGGCTGCAAATAGATGAATAGAATAGAAAATCCCTTTATTGTTCCTCAGTGGGGAAAGCTAGACGTCACAGCAGCGATGACACGTATTACAGGAGAAAAAAGGAGAATAAAAATAAGAAAAATGAATAAACAAGAAAACATAAATCCTGAATAGATTTATAAAATGTTGATTATACCACAAGTAATGAATACAACTGATGCCTTTTATTTAAACCTGACTTGCTCGTGTGTCATTGGTTATTCCACATTCAGTGTTAATGCAGAAATATGTTTGTTTCCAAATTTAAAGGTTCAAAATTGCATTTATGTTGATAAAGAAAATGCAAATTTGCCGTCACTTTGTCAAAAAATATTAAGTTTGGCCCTCGACTCCGTCCCAGAGTTTCATTTCGGCCCCGTGTGAGTTTCAGTTTGACACCCCTGATCTAGTGGCTGACAAGCATATCACACAAAAAGTTTGTTGCTCTGCTTTTTTAAGATGGCGAATTCACGTTTCTGTTAATAAATGTGCTTCTGTAGCCGGCCGACAAAACGAACTAAAACACGTTTTATGAGTATTCTCACATCATGTTGTGTTTTCTTATATTTAATTTAAAGACTCACTTGTCAGTGAAAAGTTCAGGCGCTCAGTTTTCTATTGCACAGAGCTCTGCAGGGGGGGGGGGGGGGGGGGGTAGCAAAAAAATAGATAAAAAGGCGTATTGCTTACATTATATCACAGTACATGATGAGATGTCACTTTTACGGATTTCTGACAAATCATACATGACTTCTGAAAGGGTAAAACTCCGGAAAGCTTTCTGATGTCAAAGAGTCTGTCTCAGGGAGCCTATCTTCAGGACATACTCATCGGCTGATTCAAAGGTGGCAACCCCTGGCTGAATCCCCTACAGTGAACATGAGCGATGTGGTCATTGGAGCAGGTGTGATTTAAGAGACGGGAAGCAGAATTCTGGATGTGTTGACGTTTGGTGAGGGTTTTGGATGAGATACCAGATAAGATTCTGTTGTATTCGTGGATTTGTGACTTGATGAATGCATGAAAAAGGTTTTCAGTGACAGAAAAAGAAAGGGAAAGACAACGACTGACAAAAATCCAATCTAATCACCTGACAAAACAGTTATCCAGATAACCTTCTCCACAAATTCACAGTTATTTCCCACCATGGGGGGGACTACTGAGCCTCTCTGCCCCTGGGCCTATCAGCTGGTTGAGGTGGCCCTGCCCACAACCTGTCAGAAATCACTCTAAAGGTAAAAATAAATCCTAAATTCACCAGATTGCCCACAAGAGGACACTATCCCCTCACCTTGTCTACAGAGCTGACTCCAAACAGCAGCAGACCAGATCCGGTCAGAAAAAGACCCCAAAGACTGGACTTTAGTAAGTAAAGTCAGTCATAGCTGTCATGCAGCAGTAAATGTTCAATTGAGTTAGCATATTCTTGAAGAAATGGGGTGTGGTGTAATATGTATATATATATATATATATATATATATATATATATATATATATATATATATATATATATATATATGTTTAATTGTGAAATGGGGGAAGCAGGAGCAGGAGGAGCTAAACAGTCAGAATGAGTTGTTGCTTGAATAACGTTGCTAACAGCTAAATAAACTAAAATCTCAACAATCTATAATTATTTTATTTTTCTGGTCTGATTTGAAAACAATGTAAAAGCTACATAACTTTCATAACCAAAGTTCAACAAACTCCAGTCGGAGGTGCAGCAGCAGATAAACTGGTTTCTAGTCACTTTCGGTGTTGCCAACTGTTTTTGACTGAAAGTAGCTGAAGTTCCCCCCAAAAGTCACTAGATGTCGCCAGATGACGTCACGTGCTAATTTACATATTGATGACGTCATCACGCCACATTATCGTTCGTTTCCCCCATAGCATCTAATATATATATATATATATATATATATATATATATATATATATATATATATATATATATATATATAATAGGACTAAAAGGGAGGAAAATAACAAAGACTATGTTATGTGTTAAAGTTATTAATTAGTATGATTAAAATGGCCCAAGTTGCTTTGATATGTACAATAAATTCCAAAAGTATCAATAAAGTGACATGAAGACAGATATGGTGTGGTGATCCAAACAGTTCTCTAGAAGGATATAACTCAGACCTCCTGCTCTCCTCATTCTCACAGACATTTTCCTAAAGAGCTGTTTTTTTTACACCTCATAGTTTCTCAACTTCTCTGTTGTGTATTCTCTCCATCGTGATAATAACGGCGCACCGAGCAAAAGGGAGCGGGTGTCTCATGGTATAACCATCCCTGTGTCACTGAAGGAAATTCAGATGAGCCACAGAGCTGCGTGTGTAAACGGGACGGTAGTTGAAACTCCCGTTGACTGTATTTGCCAAAAGCAGGAAAAGACAGTGTCTGACGGCTGCAGAACCAGAGATGGCAGGTTGACGCCCGCGTCGTCTCTAGTAGAAGCGTGAGCCGGCAGCAGCAGCAGACGTAAATCGGCGGTCTCCAGCTCTGCAGCTGTACCTTTGTCTTCGGCGAATCGGCCCGGCCGAAAACGGTTTATGATTGGTCAGTCCTCGTGCACATGTGCAGATTATCGTTCTCTTTCCTTACTCCCGGAAGAACGGTTCAGAGTGCAAATGGTTTCTTTGTTGCTAATCTGTAGGGAATATCTACAAGAAAGTTCTACAGAAAGTAGCAACGGGTCCTGAGAAATGTCGCTAGGTTTGTCGCTAGGCGCTTTTTGGAAAAAAAAGTCGTTAGGAACAGTGACAAAGTCGCTGAGTTGGCAACACTGGTCACTTTCCAGAAGTGAAACAGAAACTGACCCAGAGCTGCAGTCGAGACCAACTTGTGTGTTTGTGTCTGAAGGAGGACTAAACTGAGTTGATCTTTTCTTCTCCGACAACTGACTCAGATATCGGTGAGTAAAACTGATCATATTTACTGTGTTTCAACAATCAGCAAGAAAACTAAACTCAGATTCAATCAAACAGGAAGTTTGACTCTTTTCTCTTCCTGCTGAAACTCCGCAGATAAACTCATCTGAAGTGAAATGAAACCAAAACATTTTAATAACAGTAATATTAAACTGTACTGATTCCATCTGCTTTCATCTGTAGTTGTTCCTCTCTGACTCTTGTTCTCAGAGTTCAGACATGTCCGCTGGCAGAGGCCTGAGATCTGAGGATCCGTTTCTATGCTCCATCTGTCTGGATGTGTTCACTGATCCAGTCAGCACACCATGTGGACACAACTTCTGTAAGACCTGCATCGCCACACACTGGGATGGCGACAGGAGCTGCCAGTGTCCCGTCTGTAAAAAGGTGTTGAAAACCAGACCTGAACTGGAAGTCAACACCTTCATCAGAGAGATGGTTGATCAGTTCAGACACGAAGCTGAGCAGAAAACCAGCAGCAGCTCAGAGCAACAAGCTGCCAGTCCAGGAGAAGTTCCCTGTGACGTCTGCACTGGAACCAGACTGAAGGCCCTGAAGTCCTGCCTGGTGTGTCTGCTCTCCTACTGTGAGACTCACCTGGAGCCTCACCTGACAGCTTCATATGTGAAAAGACACCAGCTGGTGGATCCTGTGGAGAACCTGGAGGACAGGATGTGTCAGAAGCACGATAAACCTCTGGAGCTGTTCTGTAGAACCGACCAGACGTGTGTCTGCTCACTCTGTTCTGTTTTAGACCACCAGACTCATGTGCTTGTTTCTCTGAGAGAAGCATGTGAAGGCAAGAAGGCAGAGCTGGAGAAGACAGAGGCTGGAGTTCAGCAGAAGATCCAGAACAGACGACTGAAGATTCAGGAGATCAAAGAGTCGCTGAAGATCAGTAAAGATGCTGCAGACAGACAGAAAGCAGAAGGTGTTCAGGTCTTCACTGACCTGAAGGAGTCTGTTGAGAGAAGCCTGAAGGAGCTCATAAAGGAGATCGAAGACAATCAGAAAACTACAGAGAAACAGGCTGAAGGCTTCATCAAAGATCTGGAACAGGAGATCTCTGAGCTGATGAAGAGGAGCTCTGAGGTGAAGCAGCTCTCATGCTCTGAAGACCACCTCCACCTCCTCCAGAACTTCAGCTCCCTGAAAGCTGCTCCACCCACCAAGGACTGGACAGAGGTCAGAGTTCATCCTCCATCAGATGAGAGGACTGTGGTGAGAGCTGTGGAGCAGCTGGAGGAGAAACTCAGGAAGAAGATGAAGGACCTGATGGAGGCTGAGCTGAAGAAGATCCAGAAGTCTGCAGTAGATGTGACTCTTGATCCTGATACGGCACATCCTCTCCTCTTCCTGTCTGCTGATGGAAAACAAGTTCACTGTGGTGATGTGAGGAAGGATCTTCCAGACAACCCGGAGAGATTTTCTCTATGTGCGTGTGTTTTAGCGAAACAGAGTTTCTCCTCAGGCAGATTTTACATTGAGGTTCAGGTTAAAGGAAAAAGTATGTGGGCTTTAGGAGTGGCCAGAAGGTCCATCAACAGGAAGGGAATAATCACACTGAGTCCTAAAAATGGTTACTGGACCATTGGTTTGAGAAATGGAAATCAGTACAAAGCTAGTGCTGGTCCTTCAGTAGATCTCCATGTTGATTCTGGTCCTGAGAAGGTGGGGGTGTTTGTGGATTATGAGGAGGGTCTGGTCTCCTTTTATGACGTAGGAGCTGCAGCTCTGATCTACTCCTTTATTGGCTGCTGCTTCTCTGATAAACTCCACCCGTTCTTCAGTCCTTGTTTTAATGTTAGAGGTAAAAACTCAGCTCCTCTGATCGTCTGTCCTGTTGATCCATCAGTCTGATCTTTTCTATCATGAAGCTCCGTCATAGGCGTCATTTTAACCGGGGACATGTCCCCGGCAAAATTTGTGATTGGCAGCTGTGTCCCCCCCCCACTTTCAAAAAAGCCTGCTGATGAGGATTTTTGTTTTACCAGCTCAGATCTTATACCAGGGGTCGGCAACCTGTTCCCATCAAAGAGTCATTATTACCCGTTTCCCACAGTAAAGAAAACACCGCAGCAGCCGCGGCGTTGTGGGCGGGGCCTACCCTCAGACAGCAGAGAGCTGCTCACGACAGGTGACAGCAGCCGGTACCGGTCGCTCGCATGGGCGTCGCACCCGTGGGGGATTCAACACCCACACTTTTCCAGCTGTTTTGCTCACCTCCACTCCAGTCTGGTCTCTTTAGGTCGCACTCACTCTGTTTGCCTCATCTCCTTCTTCACCTCCCGCTTCTGACAGCCGATGTCGGGTTTCCAGGAGAGCAGGAGAGGGAGGGACGGAAGAGCTCGACTGAATAATTTTACATCTTGACATTAGCTGTACAAAGTCTGAGTTTGATAACGTGAAGAACAACAATTTGCAGAGGTTTATAACAGGCGCGGCGCCAGGTTTTCATTTTTGGGTGGGCCACGGTCATTCTGGACGGACCTTAATAAGCAGTGGCTTAAGTGAAGCAGGCAGGTCGCGCTAGAAAATTTAGTTTAAAAAGACGTCATAAATGTTTTCCCCCGTCATTTTTATTTCTAAAATATGAAGTAAAAACTCCCAGTTTAATTTTCATTCATTTGTCATTAACATGTAGTCTACACCCGTGTGTTAAGTGGACCATCTTCCAGTAAAAGCAAAGCATCCAGCCCACCTCTCCAAATGCGTAAAATGTGCATCAGCCGCTAGTTAGGCGCGCCGCGCGCACCGTCAGCTACGTCAGCCCAGACAAGAGCAGAGCAACTAGAGAAAGAATAGAGGATAATTGTGTCTGGGTGTGGATGGAGATTACATTTTACAGCAGCCTGATCATCATTTAAATACGTGAACCATCACCTGTCTTCTAGTCCACGCTATCAGCATTGTTTTAATTGGTCTGTGTGTGTGTGTGTGTGTGTGTGTGTGTGTGTGTGTGTGTGTGTGTGTGTGTGTGTGTGTGTATGTATGTGTGTGTGTGTGTGTGTGTGTGTGTTTTCCACTTCAAACACTGGTCTAACCAGCCAGACCAGCATGTCCAGTAACATATTAATGTTACAATTAAACAGTTTCACTTCATGTAGGCTAGGAACGTTTCACCTGCCGTGGCCCGACCGCTTCTGCTCCACATAAACTTTGTGCGTGATCAAATGTCTCTACAGGTGTTTTCTGAGCTGAAGAGGCGATTCTGCCTCAGACTGGATGCGTCATGCGTCTCCATATTAGAGACGGGAACAAGCGCTGTTCAGCCAAAGTTTCATAATCAGAGAACATTTTTCAAAGTGACACATCCCTCAGAGAGACGGGATTTCCAGACCGCTTCAGTGGGAGGAAATCTTACCGCATCGCCGTGGTTCTGCACTGCGAACCCCTCTACAGATCTTCAGCTCACTGTCCACCGTGTTTGCTCCAATCCGCGCTGAGCACAGTATCCAGTATAAAGCTCTGATGTTCTGATGGGAACCATTTCTTGATTTAGTTACCTCCGCGATGTGCGTAACGATTAAAATGTCAGCTCATCTGTGTGTGCATCAGTGTGCGTCGGGGTAATTCTTTCAAGACAACCAACATCCTTGAGTTTATCCGTCAAAATAAACAGTCAAATGGAAATATCTGTAACCTGCCATTTAACTGTTTTGCCTTCTTGTGAAGATTGTTGCAAAGAGAAACAACTAAACCTGATTAACCCCAGAGCCACGCGTATAAGCTGTACTTCTGACTGTAAATGAGGGGAAACGATTTAATCGGATAATTTTCTTTTCAACATGGTTTAATGTAAAGTTTCATTCAGTACAAACTTTAGTTACACCAATCTAACGAGACAGAGCCTGGATTTGTATTCTGAACAGTTTAAACATGTTTAAAACGGAGACGTGCGTGACGCGTCTAAAATTCTCACCTGCTCCGCTATTATGGAAATTAAACTAACAAGATGAATAACATCAAATTATTTTAGGCACAGACAACATCCCCCACACTTTTGAAAAGTTTGCAACGCGCCTGGTTGCTCGTGTACGTCAAAGTTATCTTTCATAAGAAGATAATCAATAAAACGATTTATTTAAAATGGATCCAGAAGTTGTAGCCCGTCTCTGCCTTCAATATTTTGATATTTTTCACCCTGTTGGTGGTTTTACTGAGCAGGTGCCACTTTTGTCATACATTTCTTTTTAAAACGCTGCGAGCACAAGCGTGACGCGTCAACCCGGTCTCACAGTAAGACCGGGTTGGACCTGTTCAGGTTTACGCAGACAATCTTTACATTTAGAATTGGCATACAGATGTAAAATTAATGCAGTAAAATATAAATCATTTTATTTAAATATCCATTAATTATTTTACAAGCACAGAGAGCCGCATCAGATGGATGGAAGAGCCGCATGCGGCTCCAGAGCCGCGGATTGCCGACCCCTGTGCTAGCCAACTTTATTGTCCCCAGCAATTTTTAAACCCCACTCAAGTGTATGGTTATTGTCCCCAGCAATTCTGAAAACAAACTGACGCCCTTGAGCTCCGTGAACAAAGAGTCTGTTCAAAGTTCTGATCTGAGAGACTCTGTAAGGCAAGGCAATTCTTTTTGTAAAGCACATTTCAAACACACAGTTAAGTGCTTTACAGAAGCAAGAACAGCAAACACAATAAACCAAACAAAGACATGTAGATATTAATTTTTGATTCAACAAACAGATGATGTTCCATATAAATATGAAATATCAATCTGGTTGGTCTTTGAATGTTTAATCAGAAGACTTTAGATAATTTTACTTATTCAGGGAACATGCACACTTCATATTAATTCAGAAAGAGTCAAGTTTATAGTTTATAAAAATGAATTCCTTTCTATTTCCCTAATCTAATGATTATACAAGACGAGGTATGAATGAAATGATGGAATGGAAGCTAGATGTTTTAGCGAAACCTGTTTTAAGTATCTGAGAAAGATTGTGGAATCTGGGTTGTAAAATCAAGTTGACTGTATAGTTTGATAAACTAAATAAAAACACCATTCGATGCCAGTGTGCAGAGTCCACGATACCCTTGTATGTGTGCACTCCCGGCTGTCCGGAGGAAAGGCAGCCCGAGTGGTGAGTTCACCAGACGTCGAGACCACAAGAACCCAAAGATCCGTAGCTCTCCTTGAATTCAGCTTTCACTGGCCATGAGATGTGTTGGATAAATTATGGATACATTATTATTTTAAACGAAAGCTTCATTCAGCTAAATTTTCCCTGGCAACAGACAGGCGTTTGACCTTGTCTCTTCCCAGTCCTGGCTTATCAGTAGGAACGCCCTGTGCCAGCGCCTGGGTGTCTCCCTTTCTAGAGTCTAAAGGAATGTGTAAATGTGTGTGCGTTTTATCATTTTTGTGTGTCCTTAATAAATACTCTTGGAGGGCTTTGTCTGACGAGAGCGAATTGACTACTGACTCGTGTGTTTCATTGATCTCTCTCCACTTTGCAAAGTCTAAATTGTTTGGTTATTGGTAAAGATTGGTATGGGTTAAATCGATCAGCTTGTTAATACAACCCCTGCGTGTTGAGCTTTCCCTTCAGGTAACCCTGGATGGGAAAATTAAAATACCTATCATTTTGGTGCCGTGACCCGGATTCAGTTCGGCCGCTGAGGGTTAGTCTCCGGGGGGCCGCCTCCTGCTTCGGTCCGAGGGGCTGGACTTGCTTCTCGGCCAGCTGGATGGCTCCGTGGGACTCCTCCCTCTGGGTGTCTCGCACGCGTCGGACTTCGGGGTGACTCCGCCGCGCAGGGGGGATTGGGATTGGATTGGAGGAGTGAGTGAGTACCTCTTATTTGCATTCTTGCATATATAAAGCTGGTTGACGTGACAGTGTGTTTTACGTGTGTCTGCACTTCCGAACGCGGGAAACGTCCCATGTTTTAGCAAGGAGCTTGAATCCGGTTCGGGTGAAATGGCGTTGAAATAGTCGAAACCGGGAGCCGCTAACTCGTGCCCTAGGTTCAGCTGCTCTGACAAGGCAGATTCCCGATGAAAAGTTGAAATATGCAGAAAGGCTGGTCAGAAATGCCGCTGGAAAGGTTTTAATTAGGTCTGTGTCGCAGGAGACACAGTCCGCCCCGCTGTGAGATGTCATTGCGGGTCGTAATACTATCGGAACTGCAGACAACTGGTAAATAAGAGATTAACTAAACAAGCGCTGCGTTAAAGTGGCCACAATATCTTTGCACAACCAACCACTGGGTTGGCAATGTTTATAGAAGTTCGTCATAAACTCCAGTAAACACACTGTCACTCTGATACGTTTGGCTCCTCTTGTAATCACATTGTCGTGTGGATTGTTTAACGGTTTCCTATTGCTGCTGAGGTACAAACATTTGGACACCGCTGCTTTTGGCTTAAAACCTCAAGTCAAACTAAACATCATGGTTTGTGTGCTCCTCATCGGTTTTTGGTGTTGTGTCTGTTGTTTCCGTCCGCCGCTTTATGATCATTGTTGTCTGTGTGGCTTTGTGGGTTTTAATTGTGCCGGAGCTCTGTGCTGAAGAGCTTAGGCTGTCCTTTGATCCATCTGGGTGTGTGAAAACTGGCCAGTTGTGCCTGGTTCGGTTTCGTGTGTGTTGGTGTGTGTGTGTGTGTGTGTGTGTGTGTGTGTGTGTGTGTGTGTGTGTGTGTGTGTGTGTGTGTGTGTGTGCGCGCATGTATCGGGGGCTTTAAGAATGTTACTTGTGGCAGGTTCGGTGTGTGTGTGTGTGTGTGTGTGTGTGTGTGTGTGTGTGTGTGTGTGTGTGTGTGTGTGTGTGTGTGTGTGTGTGTGTGTGTGTGTGTGTGTGTGGAGGTGTGCATGTATCGGGGACTTTAAGAATGTTACTTGTGGCAGGTTCGGTTTGTGTGTGTGTGTGTGTGTGTGTGTGTGTGTGTGTGTGTGTGTGTGTGTGTGTGTGTGTGTGTGTGTGTGTGTGTGTGTGTGTGTGTGTGTGAAGAATTGGCTGGAGTTCCGAGGGGGTGTACAGAGAGGGAAAGAAACGGAGGTTGTTGCGTTAAGGATAAACTTGGGAGGTTTAGGGGCAAATTAAGGTCCGGTCGATGAGCGTGGGAGGGAGTCAAAGTCTGACTGGGCCACATTTTCACCTTCTGTCCCCAGAACAGGGGGAATTATAGAAACCCTCAGAGGTTTAGCCGAGTGCAGGTTAATCCACATCGTGACTGCGCCTGGTTATTACTGACCAAATAATATCTTATCAATTGAGTAAAGGCCTACAGGGCTATAAAATAAAATTAAAAAATCAAATGACATAAAATTTAAAATCTAAATCGTGGTCAAAAGGGAGTCTCCAAATTGTAGTTTTACCCTAAAATAAAAACAAATTAAAAGTTGAAAGGGCTCCTGCAACAAACCAAAATAAATGTGGCACAACTATTAACTATTTATTGCTCTTGTGACCCGAGTATTTTATTTATTTATGGTGGATGGTTATGACTATGGATGAAAAGTTTGGTTTAAAGTAATCTAGATTACACACGGTTCCCCTGCTACCATGGGACTGACTCCGTCATATTGATCTTTTACATGCAGTTAATTGTATATTGGGTTTTTCTCTTTTTACTTTCTGGGAGTAGTAATTTTCCAAACCTTCATATCCAGACAGGGGATTTCGGGTGATGACAACCCAAAACCCGGGTATATATGAGGCCCAAAGTGCCCGTTTGAATTCAAAACTACAGATGGGGTATTCCAAAATAATGGTTGTCATCATTTGAATCTCTCCGATATCTGATATTCTGTTAAACTGTTTAGAAGTCTGAAGTGAAATGAGAAAGTCACAACTGAGGTGACTCACATATGCTTCGTTTTTCTTGTGTTGTTCATGGTGGCCACCTTAAGATCTTCATTTGGTTTGTTTTTTCTTTTGTTATAAAAAGTCTTCGAGCGCCTCAAGGCCTGCCAGCCATAGGAATTGGATTTGGGTTTAATGTATTCTATACATTTTTTTGTTTTTTTTCCTTTAGTTAGACTAAGTGTTCGATTATGGATTGAGATGTATTGACTAGTAGAGCGATAGCCAATCAATCAATCAATCAATCAAACTTTATTTCAGACAAGGGATATGTCCATAACAAGAATAAAAAATAAAAATAAAAATAAAATACAAACACATTCTAATTACAAACCGTATAGGCAGTTGCTCCAATGTTTAAAAAGGACTGAGGAGTACCTCGTGTCACTGTAAGATAAAGATGACAGAGCTCTAACAACCGCGTTAGCTGACAAACTCAGTCGGCAGATGAATTTGTACATGAAGAGCCTCAGAAGCGCATGAAAAGTAGGAATGTTACTCACAACAAACATGTGACTTGCCGAAGTCCATCTAGGGAGCTTCATGAGGATTCTAAAAGCATCCTGATAAGCCACTTGAAGCTTCTTCATTACTACCTTACTATAGTTGCACCACAAGTGGGCGGTATAGAGAGGAGTACAAAAGGAACGAAAGAGGGACACTTTAACAGGATCTGAGCACATGCCAAAGTTACGTGCCAGTGTGTTAGCCTGCATGTACAGCTTACCGCATTGCCTCTTAATGTCCTCGTCATCACAGAGGTCACTTCTTAAAATGTGCCCCAAATATTTTACTTTGCTTACCACTTCGAGGACCTGATTTGTTAAGTTAAAAGATGGAAAATTAAGCTTCAGGTCCCCTTTAGTAGCAGCAATCATAACCACACTCTTTTTAGGCTTAAACAGGATGTCAAATTGCTCACCATACTTAGGACATGCCCTGAGCAGCTGCTGCAGGCCTGCGCTGTAGGGAGACATGAGGACTAGGTCATCTGCATATATTAAATGATTTACCAGTCGGTCACCCACCAAGCATCCAGTCTTACTAGCATTCAGAGTAACAGACAGCTCGTCAAGGTACAGGTTAAAAAGGACAGGTGACAGAATCCCTCCTTGTCTGACTCCATTCGATACGGAGAAAGGATCCGACTCTTCTGTCCCCCACTTTACCTGCATCAGTTGATGAGAGTACCAGAAGTGCAAAATCCTAACTAGGTAAGAAGGGATAGTGACCATCTACGGTGAATCATTTGTTTGGTATCCTGCCGAATATCTCAGTCTAACTACCTCGGTCCTTCCTGGAATGCAAACACCAGCCAGAAATAGGACTGCTTATAAAGAATATTGGATGGTTGTTGCTGAAGACAAATCAAATCCCACAGTGATCTCGCAGACTCTTTTGTGCTTTCTCGCCACAGACCGTGAAACCAAGGAGATTGGGGTCCTGATGCAAGTGCTGCTACCAGATGGGGCATCAAGGTCACTCTTCCCATCCCTCCCACTGCTGCGAACTGTTGAGGGGGCCACTACGACTGAACCATCCTCATGTGAGCTCACCAAGGACGGCAGATAAGTAAACGATCTGCCTTAAGCTTGCAGGGTCCGTCCACGACACCATTGCTGATGTTTGGTGATCGCACTCTACCCTGGAACCGCCCCTCAGCGTCTGATGGAACGAGTGGAAACAGCAGTAGTTGGGAGGAACAACGGAAACAACACCTGGTGGTTGAGACCCCCCTGGGTCCGTCCACACGACGCTGTGACCTGCCTCCAACAATGTCAAGATCCAGTACCCCAAATCTCCCATCTGGTTTCATGGCTCCCTGTCCAAAAAGACATCCCCTCACCGTCCCAACCGTCACAGGATCCCACGTTGCTATAACATCATCAAAGTTGCTGACACACGCCTTTTGCTCAGAATGGCTCTCTCTCTCCTGCCACACAACTGGTGTGGCCTGAAATGCAGATTGGCTCCCTGCCCTCGATGGAGCTAGGATTGGGACAATATTCAGCGTAACTTGTACCAAGTTTTGTAACTTTGAACATGTTTCATCACATGTAACTTTGGATTCCTAACTTGTAACTTTAGTTTTCTAACTTGTAATTCTCAATTCGTACTTGTATTTCTTGTTTTGTAACAGGAACATTGTATTTTGTACATGTATTTTTTATTTTGTAAAATCAAACTTTTATTTTGTACATTTACTACTCATTTTGTAATATCAAACATTCATTCAGAAACATGAAACTTTCGTTTTGTAACTAGCAGACTTCCAAATTGAAAAAAATCAAGGTACAACTTTGAAATCAAAACTCTCAAAACACACATTTCATTCTACAGATACAAACCTCAAATCTAGTGTTGCAGATCTTTTTGTCTCGATTCTAGTGTCAGTGACATCATTCACACACACCTGGGTACATATTCCTCGTGCTGGGACTGCATGGCGTATGAGGCGCGTCCCCCGGGTGGCGGCTGGGGGGTACACCGCAAGGTGACGTGGACCAACACAGTCTAGGGGAAGGACACCCCAACAGAAAACCACTGGTCCTCCAAGCATGGAGGTTGGGCAGAAGGTTAACAACCTACTCCTGGAAAAACAAACCTGTTACAGAAACAACGGACATCATGTTGCAAAACAACCAGGGTGGAGCAGGGATCATGACCGGCATCATGACGATGGTGGGTCAAAGCCTTAGGGAAGCCCAGCGTCCAACAAGATCTCTTGTGACACCCAAAAATGTTCTCACCATCGGACATTGGAATGTGAGAACTATGTATAGAGGTGGAGCGGCGGCGCAGATTGCGAGAGAGATGGAGGGATACCAGCTGGATGTACTTGGACTCAGCGAGTGCAGATGGACAGGAGCGGGCAGGGTGAGGATGGCTTCAGGACAGACAATGTTATACAGTGGGGATGAGGAACTGCATGAGGGTGGTGTAGGCATCATGTTGAGTCAACAAGCTGAGAAGTCACTCATGGAATGGACACCCATCAACAAGAGAATCATAACAGCAAGATTCTACTCAAGATACAGGAGAGTAACCATCATTCAAGTGTATGCCCCACATAATGAGAAGGAAGATGAGGAGAAAGAACAGTTCTACCAGGAACTACAGGAAGCATTGGATGGTTGCAACAGGAATGACATCATCGTCATCATGGGAGACCTCAATGCTAAAGTTGGAAGTGACAACAGTGGGTATGAAAGATCAATGGGGGTACATGGATTGGGGATTCAGAATGACAATGGAGTACGATTATGTGAGTTCTGCAAGATAAATGGGCTTGTTATCACAGGTACACTATTCCCCCATAAAGACATCCATAAGACAACATGGGTATCTGCGGATGACAGTGTAAGAAATCAGATTGACCATCTTCTGATAAGTGGCCAATGGAGATCTTCCGTCCTAGACTCACGAGCACAAAGAGGAGCTGATGTCGGCAGTGACCACTACCTGGTGAGGACGCGCATCAAATTACGGCTCAATAGGTACAAGGTCAACAATATCAAACAGAAAATAGACGTGGAACGCCTTGGAGGTGAAGAGACAAGAAAGAAATACTGCGAAGCAGTGAAGAGTAGGCTGGAGGAGAACAAGAGAGAAAGTGAGGATATAGAGGAAATGTGGGAGCAGCTGAAGAACGCCTACATTAGGTCAGCAGAAGAAGTGCTCGGCTTCAGGAAAAGAAAGAACAAGCCGTGGATCAGCAATAACACCTGGAAACTGATCGATGAGAGAAAAACTATCAAGACAAAGACTGACAGTACCCGCTCAGAACGAATCAAGAATAAATTGAGGAATGAGTACAGGGAGAAGGACAGAGAAGTGAAAAAAAGTGTCAGAGAGGACAAGAGGATGTGGATGTCAGAGAAGGCAGAGAGAGCTGAAAAGGCAGCGGAGAAAGGATGGCAGAAAGAACTGTATAACATTGTGAGACAATTAACAGGTCAGAACACCAGGCAGGCAGCAGCGGTCAGGAGCAAGAACGGGGAGCTGCTGAAGAATAAGGAAGCCAGACTAATGAGGTGGAAGGAACACTTTAAGGAAGTGCTCAACAGGGAGCAACCAGAAGAACCACCACAAAAGGAGGTAGAGGAACAGGATGAGCTGGATATTCCAACTAAAGCTCCAACAACGGAAGAGATCAAGACTGCATTGAAGGCCCTTAAAAACGGAAAAGCCCCTGGTATAGACCAAATTTCAGCTGAAATGTTGAAAGTAGACATCGAACGAACCAGCTTAGAGTTCAAATGAATCCTTGACATCATTTGGGCAAAAGAAATAGTGCCAACCCAATGGACCAAAGGGCTCATCTGCAAAATCCCTAAGAAAGGCAACCTTCAGGAATGCGGGAACTGGAGATGAGTTACGCTGTTGCCTTTGGCCAGCAAGGTGCTTAGTAAGATCCTGATCAACAGAATTCAAACAGGAGTTGATCCATCACTGAGAAAAGAACAAGCTGGCTTTAGGAAAGGAAGAGGAGCTGTAGACCAGATATTCATTCTTAGGAATATCTTGGAACAGGTCAATGAATGGAACGCTCCGTTCATCGAGAAAGCCTTTGGACTATCATGCGCCAATATGGAATTCCCCCTAAGCTGATTCAGATGGTCA
The DNA here is from genome assembly GCF_043380555.1 of Nothobranchius furzeri. Classification (NCBI taxonomy): domain Eukaryota; kingdom Metazoa; phylum Chordata; class Actinopteri; order Cyprinodontiformes; family Nothobranchiidae; genus Nothobranchius; species Nothobranchius furzeri. Next base: position 2,817,512 of record NC_091752.1, read on the forward strand.
AGATCAAGTGCGCCGTCATTGATGAAAATGAAATAACAGACTGGTTTCCAGTGACAACTGGAGTGAAACAAGGGTGCTGTGTGTCAGGATTTTTGTTCCTACTGGTGATAGATTGGGTCATGAGGAGAACTGTGGAGGGTAAAAGAACCGGAATCAGATGGAACTTCATGACCATGCTGGAGGACCTAGACTATGCAGATGACATTGCCCTACTGTCCTCAATAATGGCACATCTTCAACACAAAACAACTAGGCTGGAGAAGAATGCAGCTAAAGTTGGACTGAGGCTGAATGCTGGAAAGTGTAGGATCATGAAGGTGAACAGTAAGAGGGAAGATAAGCTGAAAGTGGGAGAAAGAGAAGTGGAGGAGGTGGAGAGCTTCACATACCTGGGGGCAAGTGTCACTAAAGATGGTGGAGGCACAGCGGATATCAAGAGGAGGGTCGGCTTGGCAAGTATAAGGCACAAACAGCTTTCAAACATCTGGATGGCCAGTGACATCAGCAAAAAGACAAAGACTTCTCTGTTCAAAAGCCTCGTACTGTCAGTGCTACTATATGGATGTGAGACATGGAAACTGACAAAGGGAGAAGGAAAGAAACTCGACGCCTTCCAAACGAAGTGCCTAAGGAGGATCTTTAAGATCCGGTGGCAACAGCATGTTTCCAACAAGACAGTGCTAAAGATGGCACAGAGAGAGAGGATCAGCGATGAGGTGAGGAGGAGGAGATGGAACTGGATCGGCCATGTGCTGCGAAAGGAGGAGACGAGCGACTGCGCCGTGGCTCTAGGTTGGGCGCCTGAAGGTTGAAGGAAAAGAGGCCAACCTAAAACAACTTGGCGGCAAGTGGCTGAGGCAGAGAGAAACAGAGCAGGATGGTGTTCATGGAACTCAACAAGAAGTGCAGCTGGAAATCGATCCCAGTGGAAAAATGATGTCTTTGCCTTATGTGCCTCCTGGCACAAAGAGAAATGATGCTGATGGGTACGTATTTCTTGACACGTTTATGGCGGTGTGCTAAAGGGGAGGGGCCGTGTGAGACGGTGCCTCAGGAGAGACCAAGCAGATGTGAGGAGCTTGGGACAGCACAAGTCTGATGAAGAGCATACCAGTTTCCCTGTCTTGAGAGAAATGCAGCTGTATATATGTCGATGGTCCAGACTGTCAGAGCAGTAGGGGCGGGGAAGAGGGAGGATCAGACTCAGACACACAGCAGAGCACATGCGGGCGGAGGGAGACGAGAGGGAATGAGGAGGAGGAAAAAGGCGAGCGAGAGAGAGGAGAGCGCGACGGTGAGAAAACGAGCACCAGCAGTCGGAAAGTGGAGATTTCTTAACGTGTTCAGTAATGAAATCCATAGAAATGATAAATATTTGATATATTGCATTTTTTTTACATTAGTAAATCATTTTACATATAGTTTAGCATTATTTTGGTTATAAATGTACTCTAGGCAACAGAAAATCTGAGGAGCCACTGGGGAGCCGAAAGAGCCGGCTCTTTTTGGTGAGCTGAGCCAAAGAGACCGGCTCTCTAAAAAGAGCCGGAATTCCCATCACTAGTCTGGTAGACTGGGATTGATCCCGACGGCATAAGATAGTCAATTCAATTAAATTCAATTTGTAACTGCTGTTGCTGTTTATTTCTTCATTTATTTATTTTCCCATTTGTAAGACACTGGGTTGGTTGTGTTTCCTGTAATTTTATTTTGAAAAGCTACATGAGCTGCTCTGCCAGCCACACCCTTAATTTGATGATACAAGCCAGGTGTGAGGAACACACACAGCCTGGATGAAGTGCTGGTAAGCAGACAGCTAATGGACTGAAAACATTTAATCCTTTGCTAAAGAACTAACTAGTAAAAGGACTTAAAGGACAGATGGATTCCCTTTGTGTTTTAAGCAAAACAGCCAACGAGGTATTTATTTGTCTTTATTTTGTTGCACATTATTGTATATGTTTTAATTGTAATATCCTGTATTTAGTTTCACGGTTTAAGGGAGGTCTAATGAAAGGACAGAAGAGGTTCACAAAGGAAGGACATCCAATAAACCCGTAAAGAAATCACTTGCGTCTGTGTTGCTTGGAGGGAATCACATTTTATTTATTTATATAGCGCCAAATCCCGACAAGAGTCGTCTCAAGGCACTTCACATAATAAACATTCCAATTCAGGTCAGTTCAATCAGAAATAATGTTTCCTATATAAGGAACCCAGCAAATGTCATCAAGTCACTGACTAGTGTCAGTGACTATACAGCAATCCTCATACCAAGCAAGCATAAAGCGACAGTGGAGAGGAAAACTCCCTTTTAACAGGAAGAAACCTCCAGAGAATCCTGGCTCAGTATAAGCAGCCATCCTCCACGACTCACTGGGGATCGAGAACACACACACACACACACACACACACACACACACACACACACAGTCAAATGTACAAAACACAAAAATACATTTTAGAATATTAAATGTGCTTGATAAATAAACTGGTTTGGTTTCTGATCTGGTTTAATTTCAGCTCAGTGAGAAAAACGTCTCAGGTGTTGATTGGAAGGTTGACTTAATTCCTAAGAATTATGTTTGACATTCCTCAGCTCGACTAGGAGCATGGTGTTCAATAAGGGAGTAAAGAAAATTAACTGTGAAAGAAAAATAGCCAAGTTTGCTCTCTTAAAAGGGAGTTTATTAAAAGAATGCAGCTCTCTGGGCTGAAATGAATGAACAATATCAATAGGAAACAAAATTGGTCATCCACATCTGGGAATAATAAACAACGCGTCTCGAATAACAAAGGCGAGGTCTAATAACAAAAAGCACTGGCACGTACGGCAGGAATAAGCTAGAGAATAAACACAAAAAGCTCCACCAAAAGGGCGAGCTGAGTCTCTCAAATTGAGGACAAATCACTATAGACAAACAAAACTACGGTGTGTCTACTAGTCGCACTGAAACCACTCAGGTTACAAAAGCTGAGGCTCTACCGTCTGCACGCACAGGAGGGAGAGGGAGGAGTGCAAACACCTCCGCATCTACACTCTTCTGTTCACCCCCCCCCCCCCAAAAAAAAAAACAACATCTAAAGGAACAAATGACCAAGACGTGACTGAAGTTGTTACATCCGAAATGAACAATGAGAGCTCCCGCTATCTACTGGAAAACAAACCAACTAACTCGACCCTACTCTTCATGGAGACGGAAAGGTGGGCAGCTTAGACACTATCCCAGTGAGAGGGAAAAATGTCTCCCCCTCCTGGAGTGTTCCCAACATGGAAAATTTAATCCCCAACACAAACCTTTATGGTCTCCAGCACTAACAAAACAAAAAGGGGAGCTTCACCCAAAGGAGTGAAGTCCGTATGCCTACAAAGGAGCCTCAGTTACTAAAACACTACGTGAAAAGCGCGTCTGCCAGGACGTTGTCTGCCCCCTTTTTGTGCTGGATCTCTAGCGAGAATTCTTGCAGGAGGAGGGCCCATCTCATCAGTCGTTGGTTGTGGTTATACATTCAGTCAAGGAAGGTCAGCAGGTTGTGATCTGTAAGTACAGAGTACAAGTGATGGTGAATTTACTGTTGCCAAGATAGACATGGAAATGTTGCAGGGACCATGTCAGGGCTAAAGTCGCTGCTGCCTACTTGGAGTCTGCATTTCCCGGCCGGAGGGGACAGGAGCACCACAGTAGGCGCACAGCCCCTCCCTGCAGCGTCTCTCTCTCTCTCTCTTCTGGGTTCAGGTGTCCCAGCTGCATGGGTTCATCAGGGGACAAGCTGACTGGGCGAGGACGGGCTGGTGCTGAGGTCGTCATTACAGGCGGTTCAGCGGATCAATAAGGTAAAAAGATGCAGGTCCATCTGAAGAGCGAGGTCGGCCGCCTCGTTCAGGGTCTCTGGGGTCTCCCTCCCTCTCACCACGTCTCTGATACGAGGGGAGAGCCCCTCAGGGTAGACTGCTTTCAGAGCATCATCCCCCATTGCAATTTGGCAGCCGTAGTTCGGAACCGGGACGTGTACTGGGCTACAGTCTGACTCACCTGTCGGAGCTGAAGGAGTTGGGCCTCCGTCGATATCTCGCCGCTGGGGGGAACGAAAGCCCTCCTCAGTTCGACCACAAAAACGTCATAGTCATTGCAGGCCTCTGATTTCTTGTTGTTCAGGGCTGCAGCCCACTCCTGAGCTCGACCGGTGAGGAGGGAGGTGAGTAGCGCCACGCGGGCTGTGGCATAGCAGTGGGGCTGACACTCGAAAGTCATGGCAAGTTTGGCGAACATTCCCTCAGGGGAGCTGTGCGTCCCGTCCCACTTCTCCGGGAGGCTGAGAATCGGTAGCTCCGATTCTCTGGAGGTCTGCTGCGCAGCGGAAAGCTGGAGAACTACTGTGGCTATGGAATCCACCTTGTCACCTAGGCGTCCCACAGTAACTCCCATCTGGACCACCTGCGATCGCAGGGACTCAAACTCCGCTGGGTCAATACTAGACTCAGTCATCCTGTAAGGCCTGACTCGAGCTGAGCTGAACCGGAGCGAGAGTTTGGGATGAAGCGTGTTTTTAAACCCAAGCGCGGCGTGACTGACGCTGGGCAGACTGACACGCGGTTTGAGCTAGGAGTCAGCCATATAATGACTGGAGAGCACGGCGGCTCCAAAAGGTAACAAGCTGACTTGCTTTGAGTCAGCAGGGTGATCTGGTCAGAACAGGCTGAGTGGTCGGGTTGGATCTGGTCGGAACTCGGAGCACAGTTCGGTGTAGCGGGTGACGTGGGCCGGAAGACTGGCGCTGGGAATGCTGGGTAGTGGAGTTTGGTTGGCCTGAGTGGGTGTGTGGTCCTCCCCCGGAGGATGTCGAGGGTTGTGAAGGGGGCAGCATGACAAGCGGACAGTGGCTTTTACAAACTCACATTTAGAGAGGTTCAGAGTGAGGATTGCAGATTTTGGTCTCTCTTCTAAAGTCTGAAGGTGAAGATCCCAGGATGGTGTGTAGATAACGATATCATCAAGATAGGCGCCGCAATGAGGAATACCATACAAAACCTGGTTCACCAATCTTTGGAAGGTGACAGAAGCATTCCTCAGACCGAATGTTAGCACCATATATTGGAGAAGATTGTCGGGGGTGACAAAAGCTGAAACCTTGGAAGCGAACAGAGTTAAAGGCACCTGCCAATAACCTTTCAGAAGATCTAACTTGGTGACGAAGGAGGCCGAACAAACACTGTATACACCATCCTCTACACGAGGCAAAGGGAATGAGTCGAGTACCGTCTTTGAGCTTAATTTCCGGTAGTCGGTGATGAACCTATAGAAGCCATCGGGTTTGTTCTCTAATAAACAGGGCGAGCTCCAGGAACTGGTGCTGGGCTTCGCTAGGCCATTTTCCAAGAGGTAATTTACTTAATTCTTCATCAGCTCACGCTTTAATGGACTAGCCCTGTAAGGGTGCATACAGAGCCGGATTAACGCAAAGGCAAAGTAGGCGCGTGCCTAGGGCCTGATTGGCTGGATGGGGCCCAGACAAAGGGGCAAAATTAAAAATAAATGTTGAGCCAAGAGATTTGCCTCTCTTAATCTTTTCTGAAACAAGCCCAAATACAAAGGTAAACTTGAACCAGCGAGTGGAACGGGCCATAAAAACTTTTCTTTTAGGGCCTTTAAAGGGCCTCGAGGAGCGTGGCTGAACACCAGTTGATGAGGACTGAATCCAGTGGAGTCCTGAACGGGTGTCTCTTGTGGAAAATGATACAAAGGGAAGTCCATCTTCCCAAGACCTGCCTGTAGTAAAACAGTATTTTCTAAGCATGGTCTCAAGGGTCTGATGCTATCTTTCAACTACTCCCTGGCTTTCTGGATGGTAGCTAGAAGACTTATGGTGCTTGATGTTCAAGGTCTCTGCCACCTGAGCAAAGATCCGCGAGGTGAAATTGGTGCCTTGGTCAGACTGGATGACTCTAGGCAAGCCAAAAACAGAAAAGTAACCAGTTAGGGCCTTTATGACATTTGCTGTAGTAATTGATGACAAAGGAATGGCTTCAGGAAAAATGGGTAGCTGAACACATGATAGTAAGTAGATATTTTTTTCCGGTTCAAGACGGAGGAAGCGGTCCTACACAGTCTATGGCTATGTGATCGAAGGGGGTTGAAATCACAGGAGTCAGATGTAAAGGTGCTGGCCGTATGGTTTGGTTCGGGTTACCCATTGTTTGACATTTTGGCCAACTTTTACAACAGTCATACACCTGACGTTTTAAACCTGGCCAAAAGAAATGGTGCAAAATGGAATCATATGTTTTATTTATCCCCAAATGACCCGACCAGTCACTCTCATGAGCTAACGACAGGATGTGTGCACGGAACTTTTCAGGCATGACAATCTGTTTTATTGTCCCCCAGTCGGCCCCTTTAGCAGAGGGCTGAGCGCACCACCGGAACATGTGTCTTTTTCTAAAACATAAGTAGTCGCTTTATTCGGAGACTTAGAACCAACACCTACTAAAGCAAAGTAAGGTTGCAAAGTTATATCAGTTTTCTGAGCTTCTACCAAAAAGTCACAGTTTATAGGGAAGTTTACAGTAGTAACCTGTAGAGATACAGGATCTGCAGTATCTGGACTGGAAACTGTATCAGACATAAGGGGATCATCAAGAGTGATGTCTTGGTCCCTCTTTTCCTGTGCATGAGTCAAAACACAAGCGGGCAAGATGTCTGTACTCACTTGAATTTCTGGTTCTAGAATGAGCTCAGGAACAGGTACAACTAAACCTCCAGCGGTGTCATTTCCCAGAATTAAATCAACCCCTTTTGTCGGCAATTCATCCAAAATGGCCACAACAAGTTCACCTGTTACTAAAGGACAGGACAGATTATTTTTTTGCATTTCAGCAGTAACTGCTCCCATCTCAATGTCCTGCAAAATCACTGAGTAGCCAGCTTGGCTAGTTTCAGAAAAAGGCAACACTTTCCTTTTAATCAAGTTTTGTGATGCTCCAGTGTCTCTTAAGATCACCACATTCTCTTTTTCATCAACTCTCCAGCAGCCGGCGTGAGGGAGCCTCCACAAATACCTGCAGGTCAAAGGATGCCATGATAGCCTCTGCTCCACCTCTAAGAGAGATATAACAAGGTTAGTCCAAACACAGAAAAATGAAAGAAATGTAAAACCGGGTTTTAGGTGTAATAAAAAGACAATAAAATCCCAGACGAGCTCTCACTCTTTTACATCCCTCAGCTTGGCAGTAAGTTGGCGTGGTGAGGGCGGGATGTGACTAAAAAGCAGCTGAGAAGCTTTCTAGATAGTTTCTGATTTATGAAGCAGAGATTGCTTGCAAGGGTCTCATTTATCAAAAATTGCGTAAAATCCATCGACATATAAATATTGGACAATTGATTTCCATAGCTCCAATAACACGTTTTTGAGGCCAAATGGGAGGTGGCCACCACCGCCATTTTGACCGTGTCACAGGTTCCGTCAAGCCCAGATAATTCCACAAAAGGGAAGAGAGGTAGAGCTGAGGGTGGGGCTGTAAGGCTGGGATCAACTGACGACACCCGGTCGAACTAGCTACAAGCTAACCTGAAGCTAACCCAAAGCTAACCCGGAGATGGGAGCTAAGCTAACGGAGGTAGCAACCTAGCTACAACCGGAGTTAACTGCACAACACCAGAGCTTCTGAGCCAAAGATACGGCGGGCTGACCGCTGGGTAAAACCGGGTGGAACACAGAGGTCTCTGAGAGCTCCACAAGCCGGCAGCCGCACAGCAGACAAGCGCCGCTGCGATCTGAGATGCGCAGAGCTGCCGCTGGGGAGAACCGGGTGGAAAGGTTTCCATCCGAGAGCTCCACAAGCCAGCAGCCCGCGCAGCAGACAGAAGCCGCGATCAGACAGAGATGTGCCGAGTTGCGGGGAGGGGAGAACCAGCCGGCAGCCCGCGCAGCAGACAAGCGCCGCTGCGATCTGACAGAGATGTGCCGAGCTGCGGGGAGGGGAGAACCAGCCGGCAGCCCGCGCAGCAGACAAGCGCCGCTGCGATCTGACAGAGATGCGCCAAGCTGCGGGGATTGGAGAACGGGTGGAAAACATCGGTCTCCATCCAGAGCTTCACAAGCCGGCAGCCCGCGCAGCAGACAGAAGCCGCGGCGTTCAGAGATGCGCCAAGCTGCGGGGAGGGGAGAAACGGGTGGAAAACATCGGTCTCCATCCAGAGCTTCACAAGCCGGCAGCCCGCGCAGCAGACAGAAGCCGCGGCGTTCAGAGATGCGCCAAGCTGCGGGGAGGGGAGAAACGGGTGGAAAACATCGGTCTCCCGAGAGCTCCACAAGCCGATAGTGGGAACCCAGCTCCACCAACATGTTATATTTCAACCCATTTTCTAAAGTGCAGCATTATGTTAAATGCACTGGGGTTTACCCTATTACATTTAAATTTCATGGTTAAACAGTACATGTTAAAATCTAAGCTCAGCTCGGCAGTGACCTAAAATACATAAATATAATTTTACTTACCGAAAAAAATGAAGTGGAGACTCCTTGGACGCTCCATTAGTGCAATTAATGCCACAGCAAGTCATTTTGTCCAACAATTGCACAAAAAATATACAAACAAGAATACACACACACAGAGACTCAAAATCCTGGAACAGTTTCCAGGCCAGACCGATGCTCTACTGAGGCCTTTCCACAGAGCTAGCTCTGCGGTCACGTGTGTCGGATGCTCATTAATTATACTGAATTTTAGGCTTTTAATACACTTAAACAGAAGAGTGAGAAAAAAATCCACCCCCCTCAGAGTTGTCATGAGTGTAAACTAGATCATTTAGACAAAAAACATGTTTTGGTACCAGGCTGTAAACATGTTTATTTCTGCGGTGAAATTGGTATTTTTAACATGGGAGTCAATGAGGATTTGCTTGCTTCTGACACCAGCCCCTAGTGGATGAGGGTGGAACTGCAACTTTTTGTACTTCCGGGATTGCTTCAATTTTTGAGCCGCATTGTGGGGGCTTGGTAGAATCCTATTCCTTACTAAAACCGTACTTAAGCTTAGCAACAAAAAAGAGTACTTAAGCCAAGTAGGTTTGTGATCTATCAAACATGGAGTACGCACAGCTGCACGCAATCTCCACTTCATAAATCAGAAACTATCTAGAAAGGTTGTCAGCTGCTTTTTAGTCACATCCCACCCTCACCACGCCCACTTACTGCCATAAATAGACAGTGCAAAGTGTCTTGTGGATTTCATGCATATACATAAGCTGGCTGTTGCAGCGCTCCGCCAATGACGATGGCGACCGTAGATCAAGGCAGATCAAGGAAGCAGAAGTTGAGGTACCTGTGGGCGAGGTGGAGAAATGAAAGGAAGTGCTTTTGCAAAACAAATAAGAGAAAATCCACCGAGTGGCACAGCGTTGCTGAAGCCGTCAATGTTGTGAGTTCTTCAGAGAGATCTGTGGCGGAGATTAAAAAAAAAAGGTCCAATCAGGATTTGATCCCCAGACTCCCAGGTGACAGTCACACGTGCTAACCAGTCACCCAAATGGAGATCTCCCCTGTACAAGTAGCCAGGGCGCATGATCAATCAGGTCACACTGACAGGACACACACTGTCACAGACGCATGACATTCTGTCTCAATCTGCCCCCATGCTGATATTCTGCATTCGTATTCTGCGCTTCAGACTGTGTGTGTGTGTATGTGTGTGTGTGTGTGTGTGTGTGTGTGTGTGTGTGTGCGCGCGCGCGCACGCGTGTATGTGCCCATGGGGGGTCTTGTTCTGTGTGAAAACGAAGCAGAACAAGTGATAATGCTGCAGGATTTCATAATTGTATCTTCTCAGCAGCAGCACTGCAGGTGCTCTCCATGTCCAGCATGTGTGTAAGCCAGGTCCTAGTCAACTTAAAGTTGCGCACATTTTTCCGCTAAGTCCTCTTTCATAAATCCCAAAGTTGGCATGGAAAGTTGCTTACGCAGTTTTCCGACCCCGTTTTGTGTGTAAGCTAGCTTGATAAATGAGGCCCCTGGTCATTATTCCAAAAAACTGAAGCCGTCTGCCACGGCTAACCGGGGGTCTGAGAAGACACTCCCACGTGAGTAGACCCAATAGTTCTAGAGGTTTCCAGGTTGCTCCAGCTCCTCAGAGACAGAGTTTAAAGAAAAACAAAACATTTTAATCCTGCACTTAAGTTCAGACAGAACTCTACTGTGTTTAAACACAGTTTGAGTTTTTATCTCAAAAGCAGCAGCAGAATCAAAGTTGAAAGTTTTTTTTCAGAAGTGAATCAGAAAAGCAACAGTTCCCAGTTTTAACACCAGGTGGCAGAGTTGTACCATTTTATGGAATTTAGCTGAAATGTGTTCAAATGAAGACATGTGGCCCCACAGCTGCACGTGAACTACATTAATGTGGATTGTGGAATGATGTGTGGAAATCCACTAGTTACACATTTTACTTAAATAACTAAGTTAAACTGAGAGGATCTGCTACAGGAGGGATTAAAGAGAAACAGGATGCAGGTGCAACTCTAGTCTGGTGAGAAGATTTCTTGGTGGGGCTGATGAACCAGAAGATTTCCCTTCCTAATAGCTACAGTTCTGCAGCATTTCATTTATCTGAATCAGCAGTTTCACAGATTGTCACTGAAAAAATTAAAGCTAATTTAATTTGTACAGTGTCTTCTTATAGCCCCTCAAGACACTCAATTAATTAATTAAATAATTGTTGTCTAACTAATTGATTAATTAATATCTAATTAATTGATCAGAAGTGATTTTGTTTCAGCATTTTCAACAAAAAAATGTTTCCTCAGTTTAGAGGTTTTGTACAATTACAATTTAACAGGACCATGAGAAATGACCTTGTTTTTGTCGTCTTCGTCTTCGTCTTCCTCCGCTTATCCGGGTCCGGGTCGCGGGGGCAGCATCCCAATTAGGGAGCTCCAGGCCGTCCTCTCCCCGGCCTTGTCCACCAGCTCCTCCGGCAGGACCCCAAGGCGTTCCCGGACCAGATTGGAGATGTAACCTCTCCAACGTGTCCTGGGTCGACCCGGGGGCCTCCTGCCGGCAGGACATGCCCGAAACACCTCCCCGGGGAGGCGTCCAGGAGGCATCCTGACCAGATGCCCAAACCACCTCAACTGGCTCCTTTCGATCCGGAGGAGCAGCGGTTCTACTCCGAGTCCCTCCCGAATGTCCGAGCTCCTCACCCTATCTCTAAGGCTGAGCCCGGCCACCCTACGGAGGAAACTCATTTCGGCCGCTTGTATCCGCGATCTCGTTCTTTCGGTCATTACCCAAAGCTCATGACCATAGGTGAGGATTGGGACGTAGATCGACCGGTAAATCGAGAGCCTGGCTTTCTGGCTCAGCTCCCTCTTCCCCACGACAGATCGGCTCAGCGTCCGCATCACTGCAGACGCCGAACCAATCCGCCTGTCGATCTCCCGATCCCTCCTACCCTCACTCGTGAACAAGACCCCGAGATACTTAAACTCCTCCACTTGAGGTAGGACCTCTCCCCCGACCTGGATGTTTTTATGTAAAACATGGAATTAATTTGAAACTGAAGTCATGAAACTTTTATTATATCAACCCCATTACATACAATTTAGTTTAATCCTAAACTCACTTATTGACTCCCCTTTTGGGTCAAGTACTAGACACCATACAATTATTATTTATCCCTTTATTGTTCTGATAGAAAATGATAGTTTGATATCAGCGTAGTGGCTGCCAGTGAGGGTTGGAAAAGGTTACTGCAAGAGAACCCAGATGGTCTGGTTGAACCAGTCGGTTACTGAACTGTCCGTCAGTCATGGTAGACGAATTACAGTAAGCTGAGTCACTGCCGTGTTCTGTTGGACGTGCAAAAACAAATCTGAAACTACTCAAACATTAGCTGCTTCAACAGGCTAATTCTTAATAACATGTTTTGGTTTTAATCTTGTTGCAGATCTTAGAACACTTTCAGTTCCGTATTTTGAAAGAGAGAAAAACTAGTTTCTTATTCTGTGTGTGTGTGTGTGTGTGTGTGTGTGTGTGTGTGTGTGTGTGTGTGTGTGTGTGTGTGTCATGATGCTAAAGATCATGAAATTCCTGCCAGAAAAAGAAAGCTGGAATTTCTAACCTATTTGTGCTGCAAACACACAATTCTATGTTAAAGAAAACATTTTACATAAATAAATGCAATGCTTTATTAATAGCGTTAACATGAAATGCTATGAAATTTTTAAGATTGCATTTGTTTCAAAGAGCAGGTTCACTGAGAACCCATTTTTAACGTATCATCTTTGGAAATGATCAGTCACTCTGAGTTTAACGTGCAGGCTGAATGAGAAATTAGCCTTCTACCCTTATTACCTACATTAGCTTCTGTTAGAAAACCGATGAAAACACACTCAGTTCAGAAAAGCCTGACAGATCTATGTTTTGCTGTCACTTAAAAATCATGGTTCACCCATCTTGATTCACAACAGGAAAGGTTGTTGTTGGTTTACCATCCAGGAAAGAGCAGAGAACATCTCGGCTAGTAGCTAACTGGCAAATCTCCTTCAGGCTTGTACTGTTTGAGGAGCTATAACATCAGTGTAGCAAAGTAAACAGAGTCAGTGATAGAGTTGTGTTCTTGTTAGCCGATCCAAGTCAAGATGTCCAAATATCAGGAAATAAGACTCCTGCCGTCTGAAGCTACTTTCTTTCTTTTGACTACTACGTCCTCAAACAAGCATACCAAAGCTTTTTTCTTCCCAGAAATCAACTTGCAAAACATTCATTCCTGCAGTTTATTAAAAATATGAACAAAATTGTCTTTTAAAATGACAAAAACACATTTTGACTGGTTCAGACTGGCCACTAGCTCATCTTTCTGATCAGCACTGATTTCTTTTTCACCAAACTAAAGTTCTAAAATAAGATATATACAAAAGTGCCAAGTAACAAAATAGAAATACTTCCTTAACGTGCTGAAGTACTCATGTTGTTACTCTAATTGCATTATAATTACTCATTTTGATTCAAAATATTCTGTTTTATTTGAATTTTACAGATATTATCTTGGTAAAATTCACAATCTTAGAAAAGACAGAATTGTGGGGTCTCCCTGCAATCTTATGGGGACCTTCTTGGGGGGATTCATGGACCCCAGGTAAGTTAAACAGGTTAGTTTACAGGTTGTGGGACGGCTTAAGCTTTTGTACATAAACATTTTACTGTAATACTTTAATACAATTGAAACACCAGCCCATTTGTACTTTCAGTCAGATGCTTTATTTGATTGTTCTACTTCTACAGAAGTCTCTTTAGACTTTAGTAGCTATACTTCTACTTGAGTCTAATGACTCTGAATGCTTTTATTTTCTCTATTTTCGACTCAAAATAATCTGTACTGTCCCTTTAAGACATAAATAGATGGAAACATCCGCCAGGGGGCGCTGACGGCGGCTCTCGCCCTCTGACATCTCCACACTGGATACTTCTGCTGCCTAAACACCAGTTAACCACTGGCGTTTCAACCTAAAGGTAGTTAAATTATGTATCTACAACACTTCATTTTGATTGAGCCGTTTGTTGTTTTCGACATGGGTCGAAATAAGCGGGGCTCTTCTAAGAGTCGCCGGTTGTTTCCATACAGTTTATGCTAACAGCTATTAGCTTTAGCTCAGCTAGCAACAGTTTCTCCTTCAGCGTTAGCTGTCAGACGGCTGGGTGGTTACCGAGCTCCCAGATTGCTAGACTGCAGCTGATTTTGTAATAACGAAATTTATATTGATAGACAAGCCACGTTCGCGGTTTGATGACGTTTCTCTGCCACCCCTGACAGATGACGTTAGCCAGTTAGCCGATGTGTTATCTGGTCTTCACTGTTACAGCTCTTATGTCTTCAGCTCTGGGTACATCAGCTATTATGTGTCCTTCTTTTGCATATTTGAACTGACAGTATAAGTGCTACATTTGCCTTTTTGTTTGTTTGTTATAGAACCATTGTGGTTTCTGGTTTTCTTAGATGTCACTGTCATGGTTGCTAGCATACCTGACATTATCAATAACCTGTTCAGTAGGTCAGCATAGTAGAGGCTGTTCTTATCTCTGGATCTAAACTGAGCACTTTAACATGTTAATGTTAACAGAATGTGCTGTTGTGTTTTATGTGACAGAAACGTCTGGTTTGCTTTAAAGGTTTGAAAGTTTGCAACACAACTCAAACCTAACAAAGTGGATTAAGCCGAATATTTCTCATGGGTTAGGTTGTTCTGGCTTCTGTTGCTCCTCGGAAATATCTGGGATTAAAATAGAATGAATCTAAGTTTAATAGTAGCCGCTGGGGGGAGGGGGGGGGGTATTTTTAAGAGAAACAAAAGGTTGAAGGTCAGTGAGTAACTGAGTCCTGAAGGAATAAATAAACAAGCACAGCGTACGTCAGGATGAAGGTTTATTTCAAAAGGTTCTTTTGAATCAAACATAGGTTGAATACCACATCTTGTTTTGGTCAACATTATTCTTCAGATTAGGAATATCCATCTGGTAATAAATTTGAATCTCTTGCGTCTATTTTTAAGAAATGCCCTTTTTTTGGTGTTTTACTTTGCAAATAACTCTCCAGGCAGTTAATATTACACAGCTGTATAACCGTGCAAAATTAACTGCCAAGATAAGCAAAGGATTGTTTGAGCTTCTGTCTGTGCTAAGCGAAGCACAGACAAGTTGTTGGGTTGATTTTATTTGTTGCAACAGTGCTTCTTGGCAATCACCGGAAATCCAGGTTAGTCACCTTTAGTACGAGGAACAACTTGTAAATATTGGATTTCTGCGGCGTGAGCTCTTCAGCAAAAAGTGTGGGGTACACCTTTAAAAATGTGTTCAAATGCCCTGCAATGTTCTCCTGTTGGTATTCAGTCTTGTTCTGGATTGGATGATTGCATTTTCCCTTAATAATAACAACAAAAAACAAGACACATTGTCTAATTTTACACCAAATTTGTTTTATACTGTCAGGGACCTTAAAAGCGTGTGGAAGATCCATACGCATCCACATCAACGTGGCTCCACAGCTGTGGAATAGGTTCCCATTCCTCAACCTGGAGTTGTTGAAGGTCAAATGAATATTCAGCTTATGTGAGTTGACTTGGACATCACACATTCATTTGTAATGCTCCTCTTAGGGGTTGGATTTGCGCTTTTATGTTCCTAAAACAACTTTTGTGGCCAGTGGGAGGGTGCTGAAAGAGGAGTGAAGAGAGAGAACAAGAACTTGTAGGTGTGGGTCTAGTCACCTCTTAAAATACCCTCCCAGCTTAGACACTGGGGCTCGCGAGCCCGTCAGCAACAGCAGAGCCGAACGAGCCAAGAGAACAGTTTGTTACTCTTTGGTCTTTTCTTGGCTGTGTGACATTTTGCTCTTCTTGCTCCACCTCCTGTTGTTTCGATCACAGGCTTCAATGGTACGAGCTTTGATGGGGTCCAAGTGGGTCAGCAAGTGATGGTGTAAGGACTCGGGGACGCAGAGGTGCTCGCGCGTGGAATGTTGCGCTGGTCGGTGCACCTAGAAGGAGGGCCGCGGAGAGTCAACCATGCTGCTGTGGCGGTGGGACACAAGGTCTACTCCTTCGGAGGCTACTGCTCCGGGGAGGACTACGAGACACTGCGTCAAATTGATGTGCATGTTTTCAACACAGGTAAAAAAAAAAAACAACACGATCAATCAAATTACCAAACAGGTGCACACACTGGTAAAATCAACTGAGTTTGTGCACCTAATGTCATTTTTATTATGTAATTGTGTCAAAAGCCCATTAAAAAAAAACTTTATATCAAAACATGAGTCTCAAGACTGCTGTTTGGTTTTTAAGAAACCACAGCTTTAATTTCTAAAAATCTGTTTGGTTTTTTTGATAAAATAGTTTAAAATCTGAGAGACTGGAAGTTCATACAGAGCTGTACCACTTCATCACAGCAGAAACGTGCAGTTCAACTCCAAACGTCCCAATGTGGTTTCTGAAATAGTTCCTGTTAGACGTCTTTCAGTAGCTAAGTGACAACCAGGTGTTTTTCTGTAAACATTCCACCCTGATCCTTACAAAACCGCTCATTTCTTTCTTCTCGTAACCCGTTTACACTCGTTTTTTTTGCCCGTGTGTGGCCAGCCAGCTGCTCTCTTTGGTGTTTTACCGTTTCTCAGGCAGCTTGATCCTGCCTGCTGTTACAGTTTCTTAAGAAGAAGAAAGTTCAGTGGAACCAGCCCCTCAGCTGATTGTAAAGGAAACGGCACCATAACTATTGTTTCTCTCTACTTCACACTGTTCTCCTTCTCTTTGATGTAGATTTTACAGCAGGGATTGTGTTAGTTTTTATTCCTGAGATCTGGGATGAAAGTCATTTTTTCCCACAGGTTTTTACAGACGAGTAAAAATATTTTTTCCAACATCCATTTTAATTTTTCATTCATTTCATATTTTTATTAGACATGTTGTGATGATCCCCTCTAAAGAAGCTTGCGGCAGTGGCAAACTTCTGATTGTTGTGTATTTCAGTGTCGTTGCGTTGGACAAAGCTGCCTCCAGTGAGGACAGGAGGACACGAACGTGCCCGCGAAGTACCGTACATGCGTTACGGCCACACGGCTGTGCTGTTGGATGATACCATCTTCCTCTGGGGTGGGCGTAACGACACAGAGGGGGCCTGCAATGTACTCTATGCCTTTGATGTTAGTAAGTAGAGCCCCGTCTCACTCATGCTGTCAAAGGATGGTTTCAGGCTGGGCTTCCTCTCAGGTGCTGTTTGATGTGGAGATCGTGTTAGCTAAACCTGGTTTTTAAGTTTGAGAGCTAGAACGTCTGCATGGGTGTGATGGTTTTGTCTCGTGTGTGCTTTGTAGATACCCACAGATGGTACACGCCCAAGATTTCAGGGGCAGTTCCTGGGGCAAGAGATGGCCACTCCGCCTGTGTCCTGGGGAAGACGATGTATATATTTGGAGGGTATGAACAGCTGGTAAGTCTTTATCACTCTTCAGTGTTGGGCCTGCCTTGCAGCATTACCCCGGCTTTCCACGGGAGTCGTCAGCAGCACGTTACTGCAGCAGCACGTCATAGCTGCTGATAGGAACCGCTGTGGTCAACAGAACCTTTTCCACTGGAGCCGTCGGCAGCCGTCAGCAGTGCGAGTCGGCCGCGTCTCAGGAGCAGCATGTCGCGGCCTTTACGCGCCGGTTCTATTTTCTACGCGCGACGCCTCTGAAACGGGTCAAGTTCGACATTTTTGGGGAAGGAAAGACAGGAAATCGGACGCGGAAATGGAGAGAAGCTCCCGAGATTTTCAGAATAAAGAACGTACTGCCTTCCGGTTGCTTTACTTTTAAAAAAGGTTGCTAACTGTGCGGCCCCGTGAGAAGTTATCACCTAGCTAGCGGTCTCCTTTGTTTTTCAGGTCCGTATTGGCGATTATAAAACGGACAGAACATAAAACACAAACCATGTTGTAGTTTTCTCCTGCTTGTTGTTGTGTTTACTGACGAAGTCACTCGTGTGACTTCGTGCTCGGTCGGTGACAGCTGCTCCCCTGCTGCTTCGCGTCTCGTGGGAAGGGCCAAGCAGCAGCTTACGCGAGCAAGACGTGCTGCTGCAGTAACGCGCTGCTGACGGCTCCCGTGGAAACCCGGGGCTAGAGTGAAAGGGGACTGAACAGATTCTTGTTTTTTTTATTTTAGGCTGACTGCTTCTCCAATGACATCCACAGGCTGGATACCACCACCATGGTGTGGTCATTAATAAATGCAAGAGTAAGTTTAAATAACCAGTTGTTTATCTTTAGAGAACCTTTTGGTGTGTGTGTGTGTGTGTGTGTGTGTGTGTGTGTGTGTGTATGTGTGTGTGTGTGTGTGTGTGTGTGTGTGTGTGTGTGTGTGTGTGTGTGTGTGTGTGTGTGTGTGTGTGTGTGTGTGTGTGTGTGTGTGTGATTGATGTCAACTTCCTCAATCCCCTATTTAGTATATTTTAAGAGGCTATTTTATACAAGAGGATAAACTGTTTCTAGTTCCTCTGTGTTTTTTTTACTTGTTTTTTTTTAATCTGATGAGTCACTCAGGGTTTAACACGCAGGCTTAATGTGAAATAGTCTTATAGGCCTATTTCCTGCTTTAGCTGCCGATAGGAAACAGACAGGGAAACGCTTGATTAGAAAAGCCAAACAATTCATGGAGTAACCCATACTGGCTTGCAACGGGGCAGGCTGTTGTTGATTTAGCGTCCTGGAGAGAGCAGAGCACGTCTCAGCTAGTAGAAGTTAACTGTTAGCATTAGCAACTCCACAACATGGCAGAACTCTTCCAGGCTTGTGTTATTTGTGTTGAAACACTAATGGTATTTGATCTGAATTCCAGTCAGGTACTAGCACAGCTGCACTGAAGGTGGTGAATGATATCGTCGTTGCCCTAGACAAAAAGCAGCATTGTGTGTCTCTTTTTATAGACTTGTCAAAAGCATTTCACACTGTTGATCATGGTGTTTTAAAACTTAGACTCCTCCATCTTAGGTGTGTTATTGCTGTGTCGTGGTTCTAATTCCATGCTGTCGTTCTTTTTAAAACACAGAAACAGTTTTGTTTACCTGTTTTGTCGCTACGTTTCGCCGGCGGCTGCAGGCTTCCTCAGGCTGACGGAGAAGGAAGTGGCGCGCCACCATCAGCGTCAGCCTGAGGAAGCCTGCAGCCGCCGGCGAAACGTAGCGACAAAACAGGTAAACAAAACTGTTTCTGTGTTTTAAAAAGAACGACAGCATGGAATTAAACTCCTCCAGTCAGGACTGTCTGGAAAAGCAGAGGGATGGTTTTCAAATTACCTCACCAACAGGTCTCAAGTGTATTAAATCAGATGGACTTTGTTCAAAATTCGCTACAGTCCACAAGGGGGTGCCACAGGGTTCTGTGTTGAGCCCTCTTTATTCATCATTTACACTAACAATCTTGGTCTTAACGTGACGCATGCAAACCTGCGCTTTTATGCTGATGACACAGTTATCTATAGCTGTGGAGACACTCTTACTCAAGCCATTGATTCGGTACAGAGAGCCTTTGTTACTGTCCAGCATTCTCTACTTCAGCCTAAATTTGTTCTCAATGGAGACAACACTAAGCTTATGTTGTTTACTAATTCAAGGAGGCAGGTTCAAGAGGTATCTTCAGTGACTGCGCTTAAGGGTGAAGAAAGAAATAGCATTGGTTCACATAGGGCTGCTCGATTATGGCAAAAATAATAATCATTATTATGGTGACTGAAATTGAGATCACGATTATTTAGGACGATTTTTCAATTTATGTTGATTTTATTTGTTTTTATTCAGTCATAAAATTGCTCGGGGCACAATCAGGACCAAAATAAGAAACAAGATGATCACTAAAATAACTCCTGATTCCCAGTATAAAAAGACCAATATACTTATAGCTCATAGTCTATGACCCAAGGGCTATAGACCTTGGTTTAACTCATGTAAGTCTAACCAGTACAGACCCAAATACCAATATCTTGCAAATACTGACAGCAAGAATTATACAGTGGCATTTATAACAAATAAATGCTAATAAATTGATGTTCACAAAATGTTGCATAACATTTATTGAGTCGTGTCAAGGTGCTGTAGGAGAGTGCACTAGCACCGTGTCCTCAGAGAGATTAGTTATTATTTATCAGCGTGAGGAACTTGTTTCTACCTTATTTATAAACTATTTATTTACAAGTCCATCAGTTAATGTAATAATTGTCCCAACCACAGCTGCACCCCCCACCCCCCAACCCGGTCTCACAGCAATCAGGGCAAGCTGCACGTGTGTTTAGCACGCCGCACGTGCACATTTAGCCGTTTTTAGTGGCTCAGGAGTCCGCAGGTGCGGTGTGTGTGTCACTCACTCTGGTTACTCCAACAAGGAGCCGGCTCCGAGAGCCGTTTCTTTAGCGACCGACACATCACTACATCATTCCCTTTCCTAATGTCCTGAAGAACGTTCCGGAGCGCAGGCGGAGTGTTTAGCTAACCTGCAGGAAACGTCAACGACAGTTATCCAGAAAGTAGCTAAGGGTTACCAGAGGTGTTTCTGAGGTGTTCGCTAGGTACTTTTAAGTTAAAAAGTCAAGAAGGGGGTCTGAAAAGCTGCTAGAAATAGCGTCAAAGTCACTAAGTTGGCAACACTGTGGGAGGAGCGCTTCATTTGCATCTCAGGGCAGCGCAAGCGGGAGGAGCAAATAATCGGCTTGTTTTGTTTTTTATAATCGTTCAAAACTCAGATCGTAATCGTGATTAAAATTCGATTAATTGAGCAGCCCTAGGTTCACACATATAAATATCTGGGTTTCTTGCTTGATGATTCACTCAGCTTCAAACCTCATGTGGAGAACCTTGTGAAGAAGTTAAAACTGCGTTTTTACTTTCAAAAAATTTGATTTTCTTTTAGTGTGAAGAAGCGACTTGTTGCAACATTTTTACCTGTGCTGGTTTATGGAGATTTGTTGTGCATGAACACCTCTGCTAAATGTCTTCAGTCGCTCGACACTGTGCCATGCTGCTCTAAGGTTCATCACGAACCGTAAATCCTCGACTCATCATTGTGAGTTGTACTCTCAGGCGGGATGGCCTGAGGAAATAGCACTTTTACACATTTATACACAAGGCAGTACTCGGTCTGCTACCTTCCTACATCAGTTCGCTGCTAAAAATGAAAACCGCAGGTCGCTATTCTTGTTGTCTGCGAGATAATTTGTTGCTTTCTGTCCCATTTGCACGTACTGAACTAGGAAAGACGGCTTTTGTCCATTTAGCACCATCTGCTTGGATTGAGCTGCAGACAAAATGGAAAATGACATTTCGCTGAGTTCATTTAAATCTAAATAAAGAAATCTTGAGAGCACCTCACTGCCGTGTAACTGTTTCACCTAGATTGTTTTGACTTGGATTGTTTTATAGTTTGAAATTTACCTTAAAAAATGGGGAAAAACAGCAAATTGCTATTTAACAGGGTGTCGCACTAGAATTTATAAACTCCTTAATTTTTAATAATTCTTTAAAACCTTATTTTATTAAAGCATGTACAGATGTTAATTACATTTATTTTTAAATAAAAACTTTTAAACAAAGTTCTGGCCTGCTGGCTTCTTTAAAGTCATGGAAGACTATCGCGTCAGACCCGTGCCACAACCCGTGCACGCGCATTGGGTCCACAGCCGAGCGAGCGGAATTAGAAACCGAGCGCGCAGAGGCTGCCGAGCGCGCAGAGAGGCTGCCGCGCGCGCACGTTTTCCTCTGCCGTGTGCTCGTTGGCAACGCGCGCACGCAGGTTTGTCACTTGTGCACATCCTTGTGCGCTCACAGACACAGTTTGCTCCCTCTCAGTGCACAAATGACCTCTCGCCATGTATATTTTCGCTCGCGAGTCCCGTTCACGCGCGCGCTGCCATGTATATTTTCGCTCGCGAGTCCCGTTCACACGCGCGCTGTGGACCCAATGCGCGTGCACGGGTTGTGGCACGCTTTAAACGCCATAGAAGACTTTTGCAACACACTGTGGGAATGATGGCATGTGAAAGGCATTAGCGTGGCAGTAAGCCAACAATATACCAGTTGAGTCGAGGGGCTTGTTTTATGTTTTTTATTTATTTTTTTTTAACTTATTTTATTTTATTTTTTAGCAGAAGCAGATCCATATTCTCTTATTTCACCTTCTTTACTGGTCGCTAATAATTTTAGTTCCGGGGCTGATTATGAAATGATCCCTTTCTTGTTCTTGTGGTGAAGAATTTGTTGCCTAAAAAGAGTAGTATGCAGGTAGATCCACTAGGTGGTGCTGTTTGCCAGATGTTGATCTAGTGGTGGTGATTGGGGATAATATAGTATATTTAGGCTTACAAGTGTGGGGAAATAATTGTGCCCCACTACTTTGAAGTTGTCGTCGTATGAAGTTTACATGTGTATTTGAGAGGTAAACTGGCTTTTCTCTAAAGTTTTTGTTGTGGCGCTGATGTGTGTGTTTCCTCTGTGCAAAGGGCTCTCCAGCACGGTGGAGAGACTTCCACTCAGCCACCATCATAGGGACAAAAATGTTTGTGTTTGGAGGGAGGGCGGATCGCTTCGGCCCCTTTCACTCCAACAACGAAATCTACTGCAACAAGATCAAAGTGTTCGACACGGAAACCAACTGCTGGCTGAACACGCCGTCAACTCAGCTGTTACCAGAAGGACGGAGGAGTCACTCAGCCTGTAAGACACAAACACATTTAGCCATCGTCTTCAGAAAAGGGAAATTTAATGATTTTTTTGTACAGCTATGGTTTTCTAAAGTGACCTTTTCCTTTTACTAAAGTGTGTGAGGTAAAAGTAGATTTATGCTAGTTTTAGTGAGCTGAGCTGTAAATGAGAATATTTTTGTGACTGACCAATAAAAATCTTTCAATTTGTCTTTAGTTACCTACAACGGGGAGCTCTTCATATTTGGGGGATACAATGCTCGTCTGGACCGACACTTCAACGATCTCTGGAAATTCAATCCAGGTGATTCTAATAAAAAATTTTACTTGAGCAAAAGTTGTGAATAAGCTTAGTTGTGATTTAGTTCTGTCTGGTAGCATATTAATATTTAACATTCTTGGATGTCGTGTGTGATCGGTGTGTTTCGTCTGTAGAGGAGCGCAGCACAGGGTATCCGCGGGTCCTTAAAAAGTCTTAAATTTGCTTTTCCAAATTTAAGGCCTTAAAAATCCTTAAAAATGACAAATAATCATTAAATCCAGTTTCCAAAGGTCTTAAATTACCAAAGACCCAATAAACAATATTATTTTATTTCTATAAAATTTTCGTGAATTTCTAGTTAGTGTTCAGCTTTTTTTTTGTGTACGATGTTGCCGTAAGCGGAACCGTACACATTCAGTTGGTTGTGAAAGGGGGCTACTTTTAGACGAGCACAGAAGCTGGTTAAGTTAGTGGGTGCTTGCGCCATGGGGAAGTGCAAGTTTAATGGTAACTGGATGGCTAATCCCACGTTCTTGACGTGGTTAGCACCGGTTCCAGGCAATAGCTGGGAATTATAGCTTAAATTTAATTTAAAAAATAGCTTAAATTTGGTCAAAGTGACCTTAAAAAAGGTCTTAAAAAGTCAAATTTGGCTCTCTTAAACCTGCAGATACCCTGGCAGCAGTCCCGGCTGGTGCTGACCCATTTATTTTCTTGTTCATCTTCTGACGATCCTTTCCTCCCTCACTGCATCATTACTAGATTTTAATGGCGGCCGGCGTCTCTCTGAAACAGTCACCCCAACTTTTGGCCACTCTGGAGCTACAACCAATCACAACGAGTCATTTTGAGTGCGTGCATTTTTGTTAAACCAAAGCATGGTTCCCTGTTAGTCTGAAATTTTTTACAAAATGCTGATTACGGCGATCCAGCTCCCTGATTTCTGTGTGAGTCATCAGAGCGTTTGGTTTCAACAGAACAGATTTTCCTTGTGCCTGAAATGGTTTGCACTGCATGAACTTCTGATATCAACCATTCAAGCCTGTCATTTGCACTCCACTAGATGGCAGCACCTTGATTAGAGTCGTAACTAACTAGGTCTGAGGGGCCTGTTGCTATAGCGATGGAGTGGAGATGTTTGAATCTGAGAGTGTGAGGCTACTCTTCAGCCTTTTATGAATCATAAAACAAGTCAGTCATTCTGTGATTCACACCTCGAAAGGGTTTACGTGTGTCTGATGTGCAACATTTTGGGTCAGTGAGAAATAATGTTGCTACTCGTGATTGATTGCGTGATATCAACGCAGCAATTAGTGAGTCTGCAAAAACATGCCTTGGATCACGAAGGACATCATTAAAAGTGATATTTAATTTAATTTGTCTTCAGCTTTGTTTTAATGAGACAAACACCTTTAATGAGCTCAAAGAACAATCTAAACACCATAGAGTTGAATAATTTGATGAGGTTTTGAATTAAAATGTCTTCTACGTTGTATAATTCCCTCTATGGCTGAACGATTTTAGGAAATTCTTAAATTTATTTAGCAGAGGTTGCAATTTCAGTTTGATTCACGATTTTCTTTAAATACAGGTTCATCACATTAATGACAATATACAGTCTTATTTAAAGAGCAAGTCACCCCCAAATCAACTTTTTTACTGCTGATAAACTATATAAATGAGTGTGTAATTGTGTTGTAGACATGTACAGTCAATAATTTGGCGCTTTAGTTTATCTTAGTTAAAATTTTAATATTCTGCCCAAAACTGTCGGTGTTGTGTTGTCTTCAGGTAAAAACTCTGCTCTACATTTTAATTCAAATCTGCCATCGCTATTGGCTTGGAGGTACACTATAATATTAGCTGGTACGTTATGATGTCACTATTTTATTTAGCGTGTGTGTGTGTGTGTGTATTTGTTAGCGGCTCCGCTCGGTCTGCCAGGCAGCAGCATTTGTTACATTTTTCAAACAGGAAGCGGGAGTGGAGTAAGACTCTGGTAGGGGGTGACTTGTTCTTTTAAAAACCTGACATACCATCAAAACATTCAAAGCTGTTACTGTAATAATCTAAAGAGGAAAACTGAAGATAAGAACAGATTTTAAATGTAGTTATTAACAAAAAACAGGGTTATCCTGCGTAGTTTTACTGAACGGGCTACCTGAATGTTTCCCACCTCTGTAACTCCAAACTCAGACACATCTTACATGTTTACTGGTAGAGGCCGACCGATATATTGAGCCAATATATTCAATGGGTGCAGTGGGGGGGACATTGACTCCGAGCGGGCCTTGTTCCACTCTGCGATTGTTGAGGGGCCTGTTGCTAGCTGTGGTCGCAAGGTGGCCGGTGCCAGCCAGTCATAGTGGCAACCCCTGTACCCGCTGGTGGACACCAGAGGTTCGGGGAGCTGTCAGGTTGAAGAAGGAGGCCTACAGGGTGTGGCTGGTCTGTGGGTCTCCGGAGGCAGCAGACAGGTACCGGACAGCCAAGCGGGGTGCAGCAGTGGCAGTTGCTGAGGCAAAATCTCGGGCGTGGGAGGAGTTTGGTGAGGCCATGGAGAAAGACTATCGATCGGCTCCAAAGAGGTTCTGGCAAACTGTCCGGCGCCTCAGCAACTTGTTCACACTGTTTACAGTGGGGATGGGGAGCTGCTGACGTCAACTGGGGCTATAGTCGGACGGTGGAAGGAATACTTTGAGGAGCTCCTCAATCCCACCTATGCGCATTCTGAGGAGGAACCAGAGCCGGGAGACCTGGGGATGGACTGTCGAATCTCGGGGGCAGAAGTTGCTGAGGTAGTCAAACAACTACACAGCGGCGGAGCCCCGGGGGCGGATGAGGTTCGTCCTGGGTATCTCAAGGCTATGGATGTTGTAGGGCTGTCATGGTTGACACGTCTCTGCAACATTGCGTGGTCATCGGGGGCAGTTCCTGTGGAGTGGCAGACCGGGGTGGTGGTCCCCATCTTTAAGAAGGGTGACCTGAGGGTGTGTTCCAACTATAGGGGGATCACACTCCTCAGCCTCCCTGGAAAGGTCTACTCCAAGGTACTGGAGAGCAGGGTCAGATCGATAGTTGAATCTCAGATTGAGGAGGAGCAATGTGGTTTTCGTCCTGGCCATGGAACTGTGGACCAGCTCTATACCCTTGGAGGGGGCATGGGAGTTTGCCCAACCAATCCAAATGTGTTTTGTGGATTTATAAAAGGCTTATGACCGTGTCCCCAGGGGCACCCTGTGGGGGACGCTCCAGGAGTATGGGGTGGGTGGCTTTCTGTTAAGGGCCATTCAGTCCCTTTACCAGAGGAGCGTGAGTTTGGTCCGCATAGCCGGTAGTAAGTCGGACCTGTTCCCAGTGAGGGTTGGACTTCGCCAGGGCTGCCCTTTGTCACCGGTTCTTTTCGTTACCTTTATGGACAGAATTTCTAGGTGCAACCATGGTGTGGAGTGTGTCGAGTTTGGTGGCAGGAGAATCTCATCTCTGCCTTTTGCGGATGATGTGGTCCTCCTAGCTTCATCCAGCTCTGACCTTCAGCTCTTGCTGGGTAGGTTCGCGGCCGAGTGTGAAGTGGCTGGGATGAGGATCAGCACCTCCAAATCTGAGACCATGGTTCTCGACCGGAAAAGGGTGGCTTGCCACCTCCGGGTCGGGGGAGAGGTCCTACCTCAAGTGAAGGAGTTTAAGTATCTCGGGGTCTTGTTCACGAGTGAGGGTAGGAGGGATCGGGAGATCGACAGGCGGATTGGTTCGGCGTCTGCAGTGATGCGGACGCTGAGCCGATCTGTCGTGGTGAAGAGGGAGCTGAGCCAGAAAGCCAGGCTCTCGATTTACCGGTTGATCTACGTCCCAATCCTCACCTATGGTCATGAGCTTTGGGTAATGACCGAAAGAACGAGGTCGCGGATACAAGCGGCCGAAATGAGTTTCCTCCGTAGGGTGGCCGGGCTCAGCCTTAGAGATAGGGTGAGGAGCTCGGACATTCGGGAGGGACTCGGAGTAGAACCGCTGCTCCTCCGGATCGAAAGGAGCCAGTTGAGGTGGTTTGGGCATCTGGTCAGGATGCCTCCTGGACGCCTCCCCGGGAGAAGTGTTTTGGGCATGTCCTGCTGGCAGGAGGCCCCCGGGTCGACCCAGGACACGTTGGAGAGGTTACATCTCCAATCTGGTCCGGGAACGCCTTGGGGTCCTGCCGGAGGAGCTGGTGGAGGTGGCTGGGGAGAGGACAGTCTGGAGCTCCCTAGTTGGGATGCTGCCCCCGCGACCCGGACCCGGATAAGCGGAAGAAGACGACGACGAGTTTTACTGAGCGGGCTACCTGAATGTTTTCCACCGCTGTAACACCAAACTCAGACACATCTTACATGTTTACTGGTAGAGGCTGACCGATATATTCAATTATTTTCTATATTGGCCATCGGCCGAAATTATTTTTAAAGGGCGACTGAAAAAAAAAATCTGGCACCTGTGTGGCCAACTGCCGCCACTACTAGACTGAAGAAAGGAGCCAAAGGACCCCAACGCACCATTTATTTATTTTTTAAGTTTTGAGTTTGTTTTATATTTGAAGTTCAATAAATATTAAGAGATTTATTGACTAATTTAATGTATTTTGCACACAGTGAGTGTTGAGTTGTCTTTCACAATCAATGTGCTGCTAAAATGTATATATGTCAGCCTTAGTAATCGGCTTTAGATATCGGTCATCGGCAACAAAATTCTTTAAAAATTAGCATTGGCCTTTTAAAAAAACATATCTGTGGGCCTCTGTTTACTGTGATGTGCCATAACCCAACACGTTGTGCCAACAGAAAATTATGTGTTTTATTAACTCATTCACTGCCAGTGACGACTTAAGTCATCATTTGCATGTTTTTACTGTGTGGGCGTCGGAACGAGTCCCCGCACCATGAGAAAAAACATCCTGGCTCTAAAGCCGATCTTCATCCGCATACGTCACACGTCACGTGATCAGGAAGCAGAACATCCATGTGTTAGGAGATCGTTTTGGGCCGCTGCTGTAAAAAAAGTGAAGCGAACCGGGAAAGCTTCTGCCGATCACAATTCAACAACGGATTATGAAAGAACGGATAACGCTTGAAACACGTGGATTCTTCCTGATGTAAGAGGTGAGTCTCTGCTTTGTTTTGGTTGTTTTGGCGTCGACATCATCCTAGCGCGCAACGTTCTGTCACTCTTAAAAAATAGTACAAAAGTGAGAAACGCTGGCAGCGAAGGACTTTACTGATCAGGAAACGGCTGGCAGTGAATGAGTTAAAAAAGAGAAGTTGGCTTTCCTGTCCACTTAGTGTTATTATGGTAATCATGTTTGAAATTACAGCTTTCCCCAGAAAACCAGTCGTTCAGCCCCAATTCCCAATAATCTTTGTAGTCTGAAATTTTACTTTATTGTTTTACCATTAAAGGTCAACTTCACTGAAAAAACATTTTTAATTATTTTTCCTGATTATAATCAGTCACTCTGAGGTTTTCTTGCAGGCTGAACATGAAAATAGTCTCCTGCAGTAGCTTCTGATAGGAAACAGACGGTGAAACTCTAGGACTAGAAAGTCCTGACAGATCTACGTCACAGTGTCACGTACATTCATGTACTCAACCGTCTTGGCTCACGACGGGGAAGGCTGTTGTTTGTTCAATGTCCAGGAAATAGTAGAGATAGTCTTGGCTAGTAGAAGCTAACCTCTAGCATTTGATACACCACCACATGACGGAACTCCTTAAGATTTGTTTTATTTTTGGAGATGGAACATACCGGAACATTTTCAGTGAATAACCCGGGAAGACTGTGGGGATAAAGAGTAAAACAGTTCAGTTTTTAAAACGGTTTCCAGCCCAAAACAAGAGACTCGACAGGTGTGATCCTGAAATTGTGAATGATCTGTCAGTTATGGCTTTCACATCACAACACCACCTGCCCTGGTTCCGACTCCACTGTGTGGGACTTCTTGTCTTCTGCACATGTGGGTCGCTTTGGAGCTGTGAGCCTTTCACACTGGAGATTGTTTGATGTCGTGTTTCAGTTTAGTGTGAACAGCAACACAAAGAAAATCAGATTTACCTAAAAAATTTGAATTGAGCATCAAGTCCTGCAGTGTCAACATAGTCTAGGTCAGTGTTTCCCAACCCTGGTCCTCGAGGCACACTGTCCTGAATTTTTTCCATGTCTCCGCTTCAGCCCAGCAGATTTACATCGCCTCCTCAGAAGGGCATCAGGTGCTGCAGATGCCTGTTAATCACTCATTCATTTAGGGCAGGTGCGTGGCAGCAGGGAGACACTGGTGTTTAAATGGGCAACATGGAAAACGGTGTGCCTTGAGGGGTTGGGAAACACTAGCCTAACCCCAGGTTTCCACTGGCCATTGAAGCAGTAGCGTAACGTAATAGTGGCGTTCCTCCCGCGAGCTCATTCCCAACCGCGAGCAATTCTGATGGAAAACGGGACTGAAAGTGGTTCACACAACTGATCCAGTGATGTCACAAAATCACGGAAGAATTGCAACACCACACGTGATTTCAGACGTTCACACACAGTAATAAACAAGAAAAAAGAGAGCTGCATGCATGAAAAAACATCTGTGGGTTATTTTCTGTTCTGTTTACATCGGTCACAAAAGTTCACAGGAAATGGCATGCTGCATGTGGCCTTTATTTTGAAGGTTTCTGGATGTTCTATGCTTCTTTTGTGTTTGACTTCCTGTCTGGCTCCATCTAAACTGTGCACGTGTTTTGGAAGCATAGCACATCAAAAATAGCCTCGAAACGTAATGATAGTGTGCCCTCGCTTCTGGGGAGCGTCCAAAACGTCACACATCACTGCCGGTGGACAGGAACTCGTCCACCATAACAGCGGCTAATTGCCACATAGTACGTTTCGTGGCCCTTTCGCGGTGCTTTGTTGTGCTGTGGAAAGAAGGGGTCAGACTCCAGATCTTGTCGTCTGAAGCTCAAATCTGATCTGGCTCGTATCTAGTTCCTGAAACAGGTGCACCACAGCATTTTCCCCCAGACTACGACTTACAAGGCGTTCATCCTTACTAGAGAACACCTCAAATGTACTAAAAATGTGAGTGAAGTTGACCATCAGCGTAGTCATCTGAACTCTGTTGTTTTGCACGGTGCAGAAGCGTTCACGTGGAAGAAGGTCGAGCCGAAGGGGAAAGGCCCGTGTCCTCGGAGGCGACAGTGCTGCTGTATGGTGGGAGATCGCATCATCCTTTTTGGTGGAACCAGGTGAGATAAAAATATTAGAAACAATTTTTTAAATGGTTTTATTTGTTATTTATTTATGCTTTAGTCAAACAGTGAGTGGACAAGGATAAAACTGAACCACTGCTGTTAAAAGCACAAAGAGACGATAACAACTTTAAGATAAAGCGGCTTTGATTCATCAAACAGAAAATCCAGGACCCTTTTAGAGCTTTTTGTCTGATTTGTTCGCAAACAAACAACATCTCACGTTCCTGAGCGGTGGGTGGAGAAAAAAATAGCTCCTGGTTTTTAATTATCCTGGGTAGGGGGTCCTGGCTCCTGTAGACAGCAGACTGATAGCTCCTCTTGTTGGTTGTTAGACTGCAGTGATAGCAAGGGGCTTGAAGCTGCCTAGGTGCCACTGAGCTGGTGACAGACTTGTGATAGGCCAGTAGCCGGCAGATTAATGAGGTAGCTCATGGTGTTAACATGGTGTAGAGTAGTCTGAGGCCTTGGTTACTGTTATCAACGAGACCGCTGTTATCAGACAGACCCCACAGGGATAACTTGTTGGAGATTCAGAGAGCTGTGGATAAGGTTGAGCCCCGCCGTGTCTACAGGCACTAAAGTCCTCAATGCCTCGGCCTGCTACTGGTTTGGTTTTCTAATCCTTCAGAGAAAACCACGCAGAACAAAATCTGACACAATCAGAAAAAATACACAGGTAGCTCAATAGTGATTCAGTAAAGTTGCTGTGTTACATCATTAATGTACCAAGAGATTATCCAACAAACTGCCACGTTTATTGTTTGTTTTTTACTTTCTTCTGCCTTGTTTCATTGTTTTTGTTCCACACCTAATGTTTGAACAATGTGTAAACGTATGAAAAACTAAAGCGGAGAATAATAAAGGTTTAGATCTCTCTTGAAAATTAAGCACAAGTAGCCTATTAATTTATGACTTGTTTTATGGCAGTTTTCTCTCACGTCTTTGATCCATATCACCAAAAGCAGGGCTCTTGGGACGACGGAGAGACCGATTAAAACTACAGAACAGTCTGGACATAGTGTGTGTGTGTGTGTGTGTGTGTGTGTGTGTGTGTGTGTGTGTGTGTGTGTGTGTGTGTGTGTGTGTGTGTGTGTGTGTGTGTGTGTGTGTGTTTACACAATAGGAGAGAAATACTCATATTTTCATTGTACCGTTTCAACAAAGCCATTCATAATATAACATTTTAAACTCATTTTGTTGAAGAGGGTTTTAGAGAAAAAGATTACAGTTTAATGTAAAACTCTTATAATCCTCTTTTTCTTTCTTTCTTTTTGTTGTTGGAACTATTCCAATCTGGGATTCAAGGAGTCATGACTTCCTGTTGGGAGCAGATGGGCTGAGTCTAGAGAAGGGGAGTGTTGTTGAATTGATGAAGGGTGAAGAGGAAGATATCAAACACGACACTACATCTCTAACATCCTGTTTTAAGGCCAAAGAAGATATTTTGTGAGATGTTGGTTTAACGCTTCTACACATTAAGTGTCCTAACTACATTTGTTTAGTCTCCAGGAGTTCTAAGATTAGGTTTTATTTTTTATTTTTTGGCCTACAAAGATGTTTTGGATTAGTGTTATCCTTCTAGACCTTAAAGGTGTGGAAAACCTGCGACCAGCTCAGTGGCCTAGTGGTAGAGTGTCCGCCCTGAGACTGGGAGATCAGGGTTCGATTCCTGGTCGGGTCATACCAAAGGCTTTGAAAAAATGGGACCCAATGCCTCCCTGCTTGCCACTCAGCATTAAGGGGTTGGATTGGGGGGTTAAACCACCAAATAGTTCCCGAGCGCGGCTGTGTCTGCAGCTCACCGCTCCCCCAGGGGATGGGTCAAATGCGGAGAACAAATGTCACACACACACCTGTGTCTGTGACAACTAATGGGCCTTTAACAGAATTTTTTTTTTACGATTATTCATGATTATAATTGGTCACTCTGAGGTTTTCATGCAGGCTGAACATGAAAATAGTCTCCTACACCTATCTCCTGCATTAGCTTCTGCTAGAAATCAGACGGTGAAACTCTAGGATTAGAAAAGCCTGACAGATCTACGTCACACTGTCACTTAACGTTCATGGACTCACCCGTGTTGACTCACAACGGGGAAGGCTGTTGTTGGTTTAGCCTCCAGGAAACAGCAGATAATGTCTCCGCTTCTAGAAGCTAACTGTTAGCATTACCATCAACACCACATGGCGGAACTCCTTCAGACTCGTGCTATTTGTGGGGGGAAAAAACATCAACTGTCGGCCAATCAGAGGAGAGCTGTCCAGATATCAGGAAATAAGACTCCAAATCCTGATGCTCAGCAGTGATGTGGCTCACTTCTACTTCCTGAAAACCATGCGCCAGTGCTTTGTTTTCCCAGAGTGTGACTTACAAGGCATTCATTCCTACTAGAGACCACTGCAAATGTATTGATTCAACAAGTCTTCCACACCTTTAAACATCTTCTACTAATTGACTCGGCATTGCAGATTTGTTTATTTCAGCCCATTTCTACAAGCGTCTGTAAGCTAGAGCCACAAACACACTCCAAACAGAAAGGTGTGTTTTTGTAGTGTTTTTGGTGAAAATAAAAAATAAACAGGAACTTCTTTTCAATGTTATCCACCACTCTGCGAGAAACGTTCTTTAACACACCACCACACTGTGTGTCTCGTTTGTTTTACCATGATGCAGAAACACATGTGCGGGTGATGTGGCCAAGTCTTTATTGGTGTCTGTCCTAATGTGGCTGATGAATGGTCACGCGGGCCATCGTGAATTATTTTCCGACACCTTGCTTGTGTTTTTTTATGGGGTTCCTCTTGTTGTTGGGTCCTTTAAGGAAATTGTGTTTAAATTTATAGTCCCCCTCTTGTTTTCCTGCTTGGTTGTCCCATCAGACTGATCCAAAGCAGACCCGCTTTTCTCGGTGTTTATTCTACGTTTAGGTTTGTTTTGCTCGTAAGAATTTAGTCAGGAATAATTTATGTCTTCAGTCGAGGACAATAAAGCTAATAAGTCCAAGAGGACTCCTGCTTTCACAGAGAAATATGAAAATGCTTAATGATGAGATCTAAAAGCAAATTAAAGGCATTTTCAATAAGAACACACAAAACTATTACAACCGAATTTTGATGGCTGTTTTTTCTGCTCCAGGTGAATAGATGTTTTTAGCTGAAAATGTTTTGTGAGGCTAACTTTTGCTTAGTTCATTTGTACGTGCGCATGTGTGTGTGTGTGTGTGTGTGTGTGTGTGTGTCGTTGACAGGCTGGGCATTGCTGGCAGCTTTTCGAGTACCACTTGCATCAGTGTAAACAGGTTTGCAGAGTTGCAGAAAGGCGTGAAATTCCCCCCATCGCTGATTTATGACCTTAGGGAGCATTCTTTCTCTCAGAGAGCAATTGGATATCCCCTCAATGCCTCTGTTACACTCATTTACTGAGACCTGCTCACTGCCCCACGAAGGACGACCCGCGCATGACCAACTCCACCTGCACCGACCTTCACCTACTCACACAAGCAACGTGCTGCCAAACTCTTAATACTTTTCATCTCAACGTTACGAGGAACAACGCTGTATTTGCGGTCTGTGCAGATAATAGTCTATAGACCTGCTGCTGCGTCTGTGTTGTCATGGCTGGTGTTGGTAACGTTGTGTTTAATTGCTTACAACAAAGCGAGCTTGGGCTAAATCAGGAAGCAGTTTAAGCTTGGGAACAGGCCACGCTCCAAGGAGCAGGATGCGAACAAGGACATGACAGATTGGCATGCTGGGAGCAGACAGCACAGAATGTGTGAAAGAGAATTTAGCACACGTTCTTGAATGACTTTGAAACGTTTCTTTATTTTGGTGAACTGCTTTAGAATATTTAGTTTTTTGTGTCTGAAAAGACCCAAATGATGACCGTTTTAAATCCTCCTCTTGTGCCTGAATGCTTCTTTGTGACTGAAGCTGTGTCGTTGTTTTTGACAAATGCCTGCGTCACAATTATCTGTATAATAACAGTAATAATTCCTTTCTGGTTTTTCTGCACCTTTACATGATCTCCCGATAAGTGTTCTTCAGCTGGATTTTAAACGCATCTCACTGAGAGCAACAACAACTGGTAGTTGTCGTTTTAAAGTGACAATGTGTATTTTCCCTGGTGATGGGGGGGCAATAAATGGTAAATGGTCTGTATTTGTATTGCGCCTTCTTAGGGTTCTACAACCCCCCCCCCCCCAAGGCACTTCACAACACAGTCAGTCATTCACACACTGGTGGTGATGAGCTACGATGTAGCCACAGCTGCCCTGGGGCGCACTGACAGAGGCGAGGCTGCCGAGCACCGCGCCACCGGTCCCACCGACCACCACCAGCAGGCAAGGCGGGTTAAGTGTCTTGCCCAAGGACACAACAGCAGCATTCTCTAGTCGGAGCCGGGATCGAACCTGCAACCTTCCGATTATTGGGAGGGGATGAAACCAACAGCCATCACACAGTTTGTCCAGAGGGGAAGGGAGTACATGGAGCTGGGTTTAGTTTGTGAAACGCCACAATATTAAAATACAAATAGCTGTATGGTATCAAAGTTAGTTTTAGTTTCATTTGTAGTTTATAATACATGGGCTGTGTCTCACTTCAGGGTCTGCATCCTTCGGAGGACCCAGCCCACCCCGCCGACATGGGCTGGGTCCTCCGTCGGCCGGGTAGACCGGATGTTAACGGCTGTGAATTTGGACAGGCCTAGCCTTCATGAATTCCCGCCACTCCCTCGGCGAACCTTCCGTCGCCTAGCAACCGTGGAACCGCTGAGCAGAAGGGAGAAGGAACTTTAAACGATGGAGCTCAAAGTTTTATTTAGATTTTTAATAATTTCCTTGACTGTTGGAGAGCTAATTCAGAGAAAATACTTTCAACAAGCTGAGCCTGAGCAAAGATGTGATCATAGTTTTTAATACTTTCTAAGGGTCTTAATTTGACCAAAACCCATTTATCACCTTTTAAGACTTTAAGACCCAGCGGATACCCTGTAATATTAAACAATTCACATTTGTAAACAAAAATAAGATTCAAGAGTTTAATGCAGAACTGATTTTATTTAGATATTTCTTTTATATGTACATGTTTAATCTTTCTTGACCATTTTTTCTAGCAAAGCTGTCAAAGTTCTCCCTTCTCTCCTGGGCCCTCTGCTGCCTCATGTCCTCCCTGATCAGCTCCAGAAGCTGGTCATCGCTGTCACCTTCCCCTGATTCCCATTTTCAATTCAATTTATTTATAAAGCACCAAATCACGACAAGAGTCGTCTCAATACACTTCACCTAATAAACATTCCAATTCAGGTCAGTTCATTAAGCCAATCAGAAATAATGTTTCCTATATAAAGAACCCAGCAAATTGCATCAAGTCACTGACTAGTGTCAGTGACTATACAGCAATCCTCATACTAAGCAAGCATAAAGCAACAGTGGAGAGGAAAACTCCCTTTTAACAGGAAGAAACCTCCAGAGAATCCTGGCTCAGTATAAGCAGCCATCCTCCCCGACTCACTGGGGATGGAGAAGACAGAGCAGGCAGGCAGGCAGGCACACACGCACAGAGTAATGTGTCTATAGTTATATTGTGATGAGGCATGTTGGAGGCAGGGCAAGGGAGAGCCGTCTTTACCGACTGTACACTCCACCTCCCTCTACTCCCCCACTTGTCCAGATTTAGGCTAACATCAGGTTTTAACCATAGGCCCTATCAAATAAAAATGTTTTAAGCCTAGTCTTAAAAGTAGACAAGGTGTCTGCCTCACGGACTAAGGCTGGGAGCTGGTTCCACAGGAGAGGAGCCTGATAACTAAAAGATCTGCCTCCCTTCCTAATTTTAGATATTCTGGGAACCACCAGTAGACCTGCAGTCTGAGAGCGAAGTGCTCGGTTAGGAACATATGGAACAATCAGGTCACTGATGTATGACGGAGCTTGATTATTAAGAGCTTTATATGTGAGAAGAAGGATCTTAAAATCTATTCTGAATTTAACAGGTAGCCAATGTAGGGAAGCTACGACAGGAGAGATATGATCTCTCTTTTTAATTCTCATCAGAACTCTAGCTGCAGCATTTTGGACAAGCTGAAGACTTTTAACTACATTCTGTGGACTTCCTGAGAGTAATGAATTACAGTAATCCAGTCTTGATGTAATAAATGCATGAACTAGTTTTTCAGCATCACTCCTGGAAAGGATGCTTCTAATCTTAGCAATATTCCGAAGGTGGAAAAAGGAAATCCCACAAACCTGTTTAACCTGGGATTTGAATGACATGTCCTGGTCAAAGATAACACCAAGGTTCCTTACTTTGTTCTCGGAGATTAATGTAATGCCATTCAGGTCAGGCGATTGGCTAAGCAATTTCCTTTTCTGGATTTCTGGTCCAAAGATGAGAACTTACGTCTTGTCTTGATTTAAAAGCAAAAAGTTTAGAGTCATCCAGTTTTTTATGTCCTCAAGACAAGCCTGTAATCTACCTAACCGATTAGGTTCATCAGGGTTAATGGATAAATATAACTGAGTATCGTCAGCATAACAGTGGAAGTTTATCCCATGCTGTCTAATGATTTTACCAGTTGGGAGCATATAGTAAAAAGAACTGGTCCAAGCACTGAACCCTGTGGTACTCCACAAGTAACCCTGGAGTATGAAGAAAATTTGTCAATTACGTCAGACAGGTAGGATTTAAACCGGCCTAGCGCTGTTCCTTTGACTCTCCAGAATAGTCTCAACAAACATGTAAGAAAAAATAACAGGAAGAGAAAAGAGGACAACGGGTTATTCCTTTCATGTTTTCGTAGAAAAACTAAACTCAAACAACAGTTTTTAAAATATGAGATGTTATTGTACCTCCATGCCACAGCCGCCGAATACTTTGCTCCAGTGATCATGTGGTCCATCTCCGCCCTAAGCTTAATAAAGTCTGTGGTTTTCTTATTTGTCCCTAAAATACAAACTTCTATTAAAATCAGGGGGAAAACGTAGCGGGAGAAGTACGACACGAGCTGCCGAACATACGAGCCGAGACCGCAATACGAGCACTTTTACTGTAACATTTCAAACTAAAATAACGTTTGTGTATCATAAAAAGCCCTTAACCTAACAGTTTTCAAGTTTATACTTACATTTATATGCGCAATCCTCTCCGACAGCTCCCGCTTCACTGTCCGCCATTGTTTTTAAAAGTTCTGCTGTCCGACCCGCAAGGCATCTTGGGAAATGTGAACCATTGAAGGATACACCGGACCCATCCTTCTTGCAGGCGAAAAGAAGGCCGGATTCGTCGACCGCATTTGAAGGAGTCTTCGAATTGGGACAGACCTAGTCGCAGCACTGTGACTTAACCGGCCGACGAAGGATGCAGACCCTGAATTGAGACACAGCCATGGTCTCCTCATCAGAGTTATTCCAGAGGGCCTAGAAGAGGATTAGGGGTCCATGGAGCCGGTTTTGTTTTTGCGTAATTTAGAAACCGTCAAAGGTTTTCATATTGAAGAATTTTGTACAACACTACGATGATAAACTACAAACAGTTGTATATTATTTATCATGATATTTATCAAATATGGCTATATATCGTTAAGTACCGGTATTGATTCGTAGGTACCAGGAATTGGTACCGCATCGATTCAAATTTCAAAGGTACCCATCCCTAATTATCAACAACATTTCGATGGATATTTCCAGAGATTAATGGTAAAAACTACACATTGTCTCTGGTGCTCCTGTTTGAGGACGCAGAAGTCAGTCGGAGGTAAATGTGTAGGAAAATGTGTAAGAACACAACAGGATTTGGAGTCTTATTTCCTGATATTTGGACATCTCTCCAAGATTGGCTATAGCAAGGCGACTGTACCACTGACTGTTTGCTCTGCAAAGTGGATGTTTTATCTCTACAAATAACACAAGCCTGGAGGAGTTCTTCTGTATGGTGGAGTTGCTAATGCTAATGGTTAGCTTCTACTAGCAGACATGTTCTCTGCTTTTTCCTGGACGCTAAACCAACAACAGACTTCATCGTCGTGAGTCAATACGGGTGACAGTGTGACGTAGATCTGTCAGGCTTTTCTAATCCTAGAGTTTCACCGTCTATTTTCTATCAGAAGCTAATGCAGGAGATAGGTGTAGGAGACTGTTTTCATGTTCACAGGGTATCCGCGGGTCCTTAAAAAGTCTTAAATTTGCTTTTCCAAATTTAAGGCCTTAAAAATCCTTAAAAATGACAAATAATACTTAAATACAGTTTCCAAAGGTCTTAAATTACCAAAGACCCAATAAACAAGATTCTTTTATTTCTATAAAAAATTCGTGAATTTCTAGTTGGTGTTAAGGATTTTTTTGTGTACGATGTTGGCGTAAGCGGAACCGTACACATCCAGTTGGTTGTGAAAGGGGGCTATTTTTAGATGAGCACATTAGCTGGTTAAGCTAGTGGGAGCTTGCGCCATGGGGAAGTGCAAGTTTAATGGTAACTGGATGGCTAATCCCGTTCGCGACGTGGTTAGCACCGGTTCTAGGCAATAGCTGGAAATAATAGCTTAAAGTTCATTTTTAAAAATTTTGTCAAAGTGGCCTTAAAAAAGGTCTTAAAAGTCTTAAATTTGGCTCCCTTAAACCTGCAGATACCCTGGTTCAGCCTTCATGAAAAACTCACAATGACCTGATTATATTCAAATAATGATTACAAAAAAATTTCAGACAAGTTGACCTTTAAATAAGCAATAAGCAGCAAATAAACCACAGACCTTTTGGATATATGCCGATGTCTTTCTCCTTGCTCGTTATTGCGTGAACTAGTAAAATCCTCCGTTATCGTCCACTTCTCCAGTAATTTTGCAATCATGCTGGACCAGTTGTGGGGTATGCATCTGCAGCCGCTGCTCCTGGTTGGAAAGGACGCTCCGAGGAGCTGGCGTTAAAAGCACATCTATTACGTTTCAAGCTGCCTACGCATCTGCTGGAAAGCCCCGGTAACATTTCATGGTTGTCGCTGAAAGTAACTAACATCCATATTTGAAGTACGACTAGATCGCGCAAGATCTTGTTGTATCGTGTCTTTTGGTGTCTTCAAACCAAATTTGCCATTCTTTTTAAACACACCACTCTCACTGATTTCCAGTTGGAGGTCATTTAGTT